>NW_027076142.1:0-21000 GCF_963932015.1 Anas acuta
TTGCCGGCTGTTTTTTGCCCGTAATTCTGCGCGCGAAGATCCGGACGAAGACGACAGAGTCGTTTGGATACCGTTCGGTTGGATTCCGGTGTCCGGAATCGAACCGGATGAAGACGACAGTCGTTTGGATACCGTCTGGTTCGATCCCAGACGAAGACAGCAGAGACGCTGGTGGATACCGTCCGATTGGAGTCTGGACGAAGACGACTGATTCGTAAGATACCGTCCGGTTGGGTAAGGGTACGGTTGCCATTTTTTGTGTGTGTGAGTGTAACTGAGACTTCTAAAGTCAGCGTGGAGGTCTTTTTGTTTTCTCACTGGTTCTAATCTCCTGTCGGGGGGGCTAGACTGGTGAGAAGAGGGATACGTGGGTGGGTGATAGGTCCTAAACCCCCTGCAAGACACTCTCACTGGGCAACCAAGGGCTGTGGGAATTGCCACTAGTAAAATTCCCGGATGGGTCAGATAAAATCGAAGACCAAGGACCAGAAAGGGAGCAAATTACCAGATATATGACCAAAAAGTCCATTATGAATAATGATTAGAAATTGGAACAATAGGGGCCCCAGAAAATTAAAGAGTAAATTAAAAATGATCCAGTATTTTATGATAGAATGACCAAAAGAACCCTTAAGACCCCCTGTATTTTGATCCACAGAGGACGGGGTCTGTCAGGCTTTGAACATTAATAGTAGAATACCCGTGGATCCGGAAAAGAGCAAGCTGAAACATTGGAATTAGAAATTAGAGAGCAATTGATTAAGAATGAATATGTGCTACATTTGTGCCTGTGCTGCACTTATACCACCAGATAACAGGAGCCTCTCGGGCCCCGAGAACCAGATCAAAAACAACCTCATGGTTCAGACTTTAACCAAGGGGTCTAAAATAAGGAGGAGTGTTCATAAAGGGACAGGTTATGCATATGTATAGGAATGTTTATGTATATGTAACTTTTTACTAAAGCAATTTGTCACGTTAGGCCTGCACGACTTTGGGGGGACTACCCGCCCCGTGCTGCATGGAACTGAGTAAACATACCTACTTTACAATCTTACTGATTGTGGAGTCAGCTTTCTGTGAGTCATTTTGGTGAGCCAGGCAGGAGACACTCTGCTCGGCTGCGGGATCGGCTGTAGCGTGGACGCCCCTAGGTGCACCCTGAGTGTTTTTGCTCGGAGGGGACTCCACTCTCAGCTGCTCACCGCAGGAGCAGAGATCTCCTGAAACTGCAGACAAATGGTATGTTTTCGGCTGCTGGAGGGATACTAACTGGAGTGTTAATAATTGTGTGTGTTTTTATGTATGTATTTTGTGTTGAAAGTATTTGTGTAAATGTAAGGGTTTGAAACAAAGTGTTACAAGTCACTTCACGAAGAACACAGTCAGAGACAATACTTGTTTGGTTGGTTATCATTCTAAATTATATTCCTGTGGTATGAATGAGATGTGCTGGAGGCCTCCGTGTGCGAGTGTGCTGTGTGAGTGAGACGCAGCATTGCTGCAAAGCGAGTGCAGAGTTCCGATCCATTGTTCCTTACTCTCCGCAAGGGAGTGGGCAGAGACGAACGAAGTGCTTGACAGACTGAAAAGAAGTGCTGTTTTGTCCAAGTTTTGAGTGGTGGTGCCTAATATATGGGCCCGGTGTATCTTGTGTATCTTGTGTATCCTATTTTTGCTCTTAAATGTTTTGACTGTGACAAGAAGAAGGCAGGAGCATGATATGACATGCTTCCTGCAACATATGAGGCCCGCACAGGCCGAGACCTGGACTCACTGAGACCCAGACTCGCTGAGACCTGAACAGGCCGAGAGACCTGAGTGGCGCCGAGAGACCGGAGCGGCGCTGGGAGGCCCGAGACACTACGGAGGGACTACCGCTGGACGGAGAGAGCCCTGAGAGACGCTGCAGAGCCACGGACGGCTCTGAGAGACACAGAATAGACCTGACAGAAGCTGCAAAACGCGGGGAAATTGAAGTAATTGCGGAACATCCGAGATCGAGTTGCTACGGGAGACCAGAGAGACCAGAGGCGTCAGTGGACACCGGTAGCTGACCCTCAGCGTGTGGCGAGTCGGCACAGAGCAGAGGGGCGGACATCAGGACCCTGCAGCCTGTCTGACATAACCATGGAGGCAGCGGCAGCAGCGGCTGTGCTGCTTCTCTCTGGCATTCTTTTTATAAAAGGTTTATCTTGCAATGTAAAAAAAAGACTATTAGTCCCCAGATCGGTGTTATAACTATTACTAACGATGACTTAGCTCTATTGCAGGGCAGGAGTGCAGAGACGCAGATTACACTGCCAAATGACCACCGGCAGGCTCTTTCACAAACCTAAGGTTGCAGCCGGCACTGCCTGCAGCCATATAGCAGACGTTACACTCTCTTTCCTAACTAGTAATCATGTGTCTTATCCATTTGTGGTGAATGGCCAGTGACAAAAAGAAAAGGGGGGAGACAAAGACAGAAACGGTACAAGGAGGATGCCACTGACACTAACAGCATGGGTAATAGGAGTAGTATAAGTGACACAGGTGACGGTGCAGGGCGCTCTGCCTGTTGCTCGCCTTCGCCTGACTGTGCACTGCTGCCAACGGTGCTAGAGTAAAATGTGAAGACTGCTCAGATGGCAGTGATGAGAGTGCTTGTGTGAAGAAGATGTGTACTGAATCTGACTTTGTGTGCATAGATATCAATAAAGTGTGTAACCAGCAGAGAGACTGCAAGGACTGGGGTGATGAGCCCCTGAAGGAATGCAACATAAATGAATGTGACTGTCCAGCTGGGTTTGACTTTGTAGAAAAGAGAAACTGTGGAATTGATGAATGTCAAAACCCTGGTATCTGTAGTCAAATCTGTATCAATCTGAAAGGTGGCTACAAATGTGAACGTAGCCGTGGCTATCAGATGAATCCTGCTACAGGAACTGGGAAAGGGCCATACCGGTACAAAAACACAAATAACACCTGTGATTACAATGACGCTGCTAAGCAGGGTTTAGGGGTTCATAACATGGAGACAAGGGGTAACAACTACAGTGTTTGGAACAATTGTACAGCTTTGGCCTTACCTCCTGATGTTTTTCTGATTTGTGGGGATAGGGCCTGGCAAGGTATCGCTGCAAATGCTATCAGATGTCCATGTTACTTAGATAAACTCATTGTATTTGCTCCTAGCTTGTTACAGTTGCGTGAGATCACCAGACATAAATGGGCATTGCTTGCACCGGATAGCAATGATAATGTTGAATTGTGTGGGGTTGCAGCTAGAGCAGCATTGGCAATTTTAGTGCTTGGAGTGGCATCTGCGGCCGCACGTAACAACTTAGAAAAATTGGTATGCTGGGCCAAGAAGCAAGCCTATGCCATGACAGAGATACTTGAGGAGATGTTACCAGATCAAAATAGTCTGCGACATGCGCTCTTACAGGATCAAGCTGCTATTGACTTTTTGCTTTTGGCTCAAGGGCATGGGTGTGGGGGACTGTACCTTGTTTTACTGACTACTGAAACAGCTGTGAGAACCGCAGAAAGGGACCCATGCATCCAGAATAAAAGGACCAGTAACTACTGAAACTTGGAGGGTTGAGTCCACTCCTGGGAAACTGAAACTCATGCTAAGGAGGAAGAACTAATATTCTGGCAAGGAGGCTCTGCATGAATTAAGGATGCCAAATAAAGGGGACAAGCCTGAAGGGAGGAAAGGGAGAAGGCAAGACCAGGGCAGGACCCTCCACTGCGGTGTGTATGGTCTACCGAGGGAAGCAACCCCTATGGGTATTGACTGCTGAGTGAGAGGGCCTCGACTGGACTTCTCCCACACTCAGGTCAGGTTGTCCTGAGAAAATAACATAAGACCCTTTTTTAAACCTATATAAAATTGTGATTCGTTTTACAGGAGCTGGATCACCCTGACAGGCCGAACAGTAACACAAGCCTGAATCAACCCTGAAGGTGTTTGCCTATTATGATCCAGATACATGGACAGAAGACAGATCGTGGGACTATAGGACCCCAGTATATATACTTAATAGAATAATTAGGTTATTAGCTGTAATAGAAATAGTTATAAAGATGAGAACTGCTTTGTATCAAAATTGCCTAGCTTTGGATTATTTACTAGCACGAGAAGGAGAAGTCTGTGGAAAATTTAGCTTTAGTAATTGCTGTTTAAAGATTGATAAAAAGGGTAGTAGCTAATACTCTTCCTAGTAGCTAATAGAATGTTATGTTCTGGTTTAGGATGAGAAGAATGTTAATAATATGCTGATGTTTTAATTGTTTTTAATTGTTACAGAGCAGTGCTTACATCAAGCCAAGGACCAAGCCAAATTCAGCTTCTCACTGTCCTGCTAGCAGGCAGGCTGGGAGGAGGGCCGGACTGCTCGGGGTTAGGTTGGGCATCGGACAGCAGGTGGTGAGCAATTGCATTGTGCATCACTTGTTTCGTACACATTATTACTAGTAGTACTATTATAATCATTATTGTTATTATTATTATTGTTATTATCTACTTGTTTTTATCTCAACTCACAGGCTTCACTTTCCCATTTCTCTCTCCCATCCCAGAGAAGGAGAGGGGGGACGTGAGCGAGCAAACACAAACCTGGAAGGATATGGAATGGGATTTATTTTCATTTATTTTCATTTATTTTCATTTATTTTTATTTTCATGGCTGCCTGGTGGACCATGGGTTAAAAGAGTGTTATTTTTATTGTTATGTGGTGTAAAGATGTTATTGTCTATACCTTGTATGATAACTTGTCTTACATTATTAATACACCGGGCGATAAATAGTACATTGGTAATAACTTCGTTAAAAAAGGAAGGGAATATGTCAATTATGATGCTTAAGAACTGGACCCTCCGAGAACAAACTGATGAAATCCAATTATTAATAACAGAAGAGACACGAATTGGGGATATTAAAAAGAAGATAAGGGATTGTGAGGAATGTTTTAACAATTCCAATTCGTGTCCATAAATTCGTGTCCATAAAGAATAATTCTGTTTGAATCCTGTCTGCCTGGGCCCTGCACTGGCAATTTAGTTCTTGAACCACAGATGCAGTGTGTCCCAGTCTCCCCCTCATTCCAGTCAATTTATCAAGTCTTCAGAAAACACTCCTTAAATTTGTGAACCTGTTTGCTTTTGTTATTCCGGACTTCTATTTCTAACAGTTACAGCCTTTTTTCCTGTCTTCTTCGAGATTAACTTAACACTGCTATAGATGTGTCTGTGAATAGCTGGGAAAGGAATGTTTTAATTGCTCGTGAGTCGTCAACCTGTTTGGGAGTTTCAGAACAACTGATAATAACTGGTGACTGCTGGTGACTGTTATGAGATCCTTGGTATCTGGCCAGGGGGGCCAAGAGATTAAGAGGAAGAAAAAAGAAGCTGAAGGACGGTTGGGAGACAAGACCTGCGGAGAGTGTACAGAGAGTGTTCCATAAACTTGGAATAGTGCCGAGTAAGTACAAAGGGTGAGAGGAAGACTACGAGCCTTCAGCATGAAAGACCCCTAGAGACCCCCAGAGGAGACTGATGCGCATGCTCCAGTAGGAGGAACTGGACCCCGGAAGCTAATTATAATAATCTACTTTTTTAGAAGTAGTAATGAATATGTATTAGTCTAGGTGCATAAAAATCAGCTGCTTGATGTAACTGGTGTGCGTCCTGGTGGAGCGGAGACTCCCGGTGCACCCAGCGCTGTTTGCTTACCTCTATTCCTTTATATTCTTTCAATAAATCCTATTTTTTTTTATTTAATCCTAATTTGAATCCTGAGCCATTTATAACATTCGCCCATCCAAAAGTGCCCCCAGAGGAAGGCTTTGGGTACAACTGAAATCTCCAGGGGAGCCTTTACGCAGCCCCACATGCAACTGGACCCTCCTTGTTCACTGTTTACGAGCAACCCTAAATATACCCCTAGCCAGCATGGCAGAAGACTGAAAACTCGGGCTCCAGAAAATGCGTTTCAAGCCGCATTCACCCATCCAGAAGTGCCCCCAAAGGAAGGCTTTGGGTACAAGTGAACTCCCCAGGGGAGCCTTTATGCAGCCCCACATGCAACTGGACCCTCCGGGTTCACTCTTTCACCGCAAGCCTAAATATAGCCCTCAGCGCAATGGGAGAAGACTGAAAAATCGGGCCCCAGAAAACGTGCTACAAGCCCCATTTGACCATCCAAAAGTGCCCCCAAAGGAAGGCTTTGGGTACAAGTGAACTCCCCAGGGGAGCCTTTACGCAGCCCCACATGCAACTGGACCCTCCGTGTTCGCTCTTTACAGCAACCCTAAATATAACCCTAGCCAGCATGGCAGAAGACTGAAAACTCGGGCCACAGAAAACGTGTTACAAGCCCCTTTCGCCCATCCAGAAGTGCCCCTAAAGGAAGGCTTTGGGTACATGTGAACTCCCCAGGGGAGCCTTTATGCAGGCCCATACGCAACTGGACCCCCCGTGTTCACTGTTTACAAGCAACCCTAAATATAACTCCAGCCAGCATGGCAGAAGACTGAAAACTCGGGCCACAGAAAAAGCGTTTCAAGCCCCTTTCGCCCATCCAGAAGTGCCCCCAAAGGAAGGCTTTGGGTCCAACTGAACTCCCCAGGGGAGCCTTAACGCAGCCCCACATGCAACTGGACCCTCCGGGTTCACTCTTTCACAGCAACCCTAAATATAGCCCTGGCCCGCCTGGCAGTCGACTGAAAACTTGGGCCCCAGAAAAACTGTTAAAAGCCTAATTCGCCCATCCAAAAGTACCCCCAGAGGAAGGCTTTGGGTACAAGTGAACTCCCCAGGGGAGCCTTTACGCAGCCCCACATGCAACTGGACCCTCCTTGTTCACTGTTTACGAGCAACCCTAAATATACCCCTAGCCAGCATGGCAGAAGACTGAAAACTCTGGCTCCAGAAAATGCGTTTCAAGCCCCATTCACCCATCCAGAAGTGCCCCCGAAGGAAGGCTTTGGGTACAACTGAACTCCCCAGGGGAGCCTTTATGCAGCCCCACATGCAACTGGACGCTCCGGGTTCACTCTTTCACCGCAAGCCTAAATACAGCCCTAGCACGCCTGGCAGTCGACTGAAAGCTCGGGCCACAGAAAATGTGTTACGAGCCCCATTCGCCCATCCAAAAGTGCCCCCAAAGGAAGGCTTTGGGTACAACTGAACTCCCCAGGGGAGCCTTTATGCAGCCCTACATGTAACTGGACCCTCTGTGTTCGCTCTTTACAGCAACCCTAAATATAACCCTAGCCAGCATGGCAGAAGACTGAAAACTCGGGCCACAGAAAAAGTGTTTCAAGCCCCTTTCGCCCATCCAGAAGTGCCCCCAAAGGAAGGCTTTGGGTACAAGTGAACTCCCCAGGGGAGCCTTTACGCAGCCCCACATGCAACTGGACCCTCCGTATTCGCTCTTTCACAGCAACCCTAAATATAGCCCTGGCCCGCCTGGCAGACGACTGAAAACTCGGGCCCCAGAAAACGCGTTTCAAGCCCCATTCGCCCATCCAAAAGTGCCCCTAGATGAAGGCTTTGGGTACAACTGAACTCCCCAGGGGAGCCTTTACGCAGCCCCACATGCAACTGGACCCTCCTTGTTCACTGTTTACGAGCAACCCTAAATATACCCCTGGCCCGCCTGGCAGACGACTGAAAACTCGGGCCACAGAAAAAGCGTTTCAAGCCCCATTCACCCATCCAGAAGTGCCCCCAAAGGAAGGCTTTGGGTACATCTGAACTCCCCAGGGGAGCCTTTATGCAGCCCCACATGCAACTGGACCCTCCGGGTTCACTCTTTCACAGCAACCCTAAATATAGCCCTGGCCCGCCTGGCAGTCGACTGAAAGCTCGGGCCACAGAAAAAGCGTTAAAAGCCTAATTCGCCCATCCACAAGTGCCCCCAGAGGAAGGCTTTGGGTACAAGTGAACTCCCCAGGGGAGCTTTAACGCAGCCCCACATGCAACTGGACCCTCCGTATTCGCTCTTTCATAGCAACCCTAAATATAGCCCTGGCCCGCCTGGCAGTCGACTGAAAGCTCGGGCCACAGAAAAAGCGTTAAAAGCCTAATTCGCCCATCCACAAGTGCCCCCAGAGGAAGGCTTTGGGTACAAGTGAACTCCCCAGGGGAGCTTTAACGCAGCCCCACATGCAACTGGACCCTCCGTATTCGCTCTTTCATAGCAACCCTAAATATAGCCCTGGCCCGCCTGGCAGTCGACTGAAAGCTCGGGCCACAGAAAAAGCGTTAAAAGCCTAATTCGCCCATCCACAAGTGCCCCCAGAGGAAGGCTTTGGGTACAAGTGAACTCCCCAGGGGAGCTTTAACGCAGCCCCACATGCAACTGGACCCTCTGTATTCGCTCTTTCATAGCAACCCTAAATATAGCCCTGGCCCGCCTGGCAGTCGACTGAAAACTCGGGCCCCAGAAAATGCGTTAAAAGCCTAATTTGCCCATCCAAAAGTGCCCCCAGAGGAAGGCTTTGGGTACAACTGAACTCCCCAGGGGAGCCATTAGGCAGCCCCACATGCAACTGGACCCTCCTTTTTCACTGTTTACGAGCAACCCTAAGTGTACCCCTAGCCACCATGGCAGAAGACTGAAAGCTTAGGCCACAGAAAATGCGTTTTAAAGCCTAATTCGCCCATCCAAAAGTGCCCCCAGAGGAAGGCTTTGAGTACAACTGAACTCCCCAGGGGAGCCTTAACGCAGCCCCACATGCAACTGGACCCTCCGTGTTCGCTCTTTACAGCAACCCTAAATATAAACCTAACCAGCATGGCAGAAGACTGAAAACTCGGGCCACAGAAAAAGTGTTAAAAGCCTAATTCACCCATCCAAAAGTGCCCCCAGAGGAAGGCTTTGGGTACATCTGAACTCCCCAGGGGAGCCTTTATGCAGCCCCACATGCAACTGGACCCTCCTTGTTCACTGTTTACGAGGAACCCTAAATATAGCCCTGGCCCGCCTGGCAGTCGACTGAAAACTCGGACCCCAGAAAATGCATTAAAAGCCTAATTCGCCCCTCCAAAAGTGCCCCCAAAGGAAGGCTTTGGGTACAACTGAACTCCCCAGGGGAGCCTTTACGCAGCCCCACATGCAACTGGACCCTCCTTGGTCACTGTTTACGAGCAACCCTAAATATAGCCCTAGCCAGCATGGCAGAAGACTGAAAACTCGGGCTCCAGAAAATGCGTTTCAAGCCCCATTCACCCATCCAGAAGTGCCCCCAAAGGAACGCTTTGGGTACAAGTGAACTCCCCAGGGGAGCCTTTATGCAGCCCCACATGCAACTGGACCCTCCGGGTTCATTCTTTCACCGTAAGCCTAAATATAGCCCTCGGCGCAATGGGAGAAGACTGAAAAAGCGGGCCTCAGAAAACGTATTGCGATTCCCCTTGGACCATCCAAAAGTGCCCCCAAAGGAAGGCTTTGTGTACAAGTGAACTCCCCAGGGGAGCCTTTATGCAGCCCCACATGCAGCTGGACCCTCCGGGTTCATTCTTTTACCTGAAGCCTAAATATAACCCTCGGCGCAATGGGAGAAGACTGAAAAAGCGGGCCTCAGAAAACGCATTGCGATTCCCCTTGGACCATCCAAAAGTGCCCTCAAAGGAAGGCTTTGGGTACAAGTGAACTCCCCAGGGGAGCCTTTATGCAGCCCCACATGCAGCTGGACCCTTAGGGTTCGCTCCTTCCGATCAACACTAAACAGATCCCTAGCCAGCATGGGAGACGACTGAAAACTCGGGCCCCAGAAAATGCATTCCGAGCCCCTATCGCCCATCCAAAAGCGCCCCCAGAGGAAGGCTTTGGGTACAAGTGAACTCCCCAGGGAAGCCTTTATGCAGCCCCACATGCAACTGGGCCCTCCATGTTCACTCTTTCACACCAACCCTTAATATAGCCCTGGCTCGCCTGTCAGTCGACTGAAAACTCGGGCCCCAGAAAATGTGTTAAAAGCCGAATTCGCCCATCCAAAAGTGCCCCCAGAGGAAGGCTTTGGGTACAACTGAACTCCCCAGGGGAGCCTTAATGCAGCCCCACATGCAACTGGACCCTCCGTATTCGCTCTTTCACAGCAACCCTAAATATAGCCCTGGCCCGCCTGGCAGTCGACTCAAAACTCGGGCCCCAGAAAAACTGTTAAAAGCCTAATTCGCCCATCCAAAAGTGCCGCCAGAGGAAGGATTTGGGTACATCTGAACTCCCCAGGGGAGCCTTTATGCATCCCCACATGCAACTGGACCCTCCGTGTTCACTCTTTACAACAACCCTAAATATAACCCTGGCCCGCATGGCAGACGACTGAAAAATCGGGCCCCAGAAAACATGTTACAAGCCCCATTCGACCATCCAAAAGTGCCCCCAAAGGAAGGCTTTGGGTACAACTGAACTCCCCAGGGGAGCCTTTATGCAGGCCCATACGCAACTGGACCCCCCGTGTTCGCTGTTTGCAAGCAACCCTAAATATAGCCCTGGCCCGCCTGGCAGACGACTGAAAACTCGGGCCACAGAAAAAGCGTTTCAAGCCCCATTCACCCATCCAGAAGTGTCCCCAAAGGAAGGCTTTTGGTACAAGTGAACTCCCCAGGGGAGCCTTTATGCAGCCCCACATGCAACTGGACCCTCCGGGTTCACTCTTTCACCGCAAGCCTAAATATATCCCTAGCACGCCTTGCAGTCGACTGAAAGTTTGAGCCACAGAAAATGTGTTACGAGCCCCATTCGCCCATCCAAAAGTGCCCCCAAAGGAAGGCTTTGGGTACATCTGAACTCCCCAGGGGAGCCTTTACGCATCCCCACATGCAACTGGACCCTCCGTGTTCGCTCTTTACAACAACCCTAAATATAACCCTAGAAAGCATGGCAGAAGAATGAAAACTCGTGCCACAGAAAAAGAGTTTCAAGCCCCTTTCGCCCATCCAGAAGTGCCCCCAAAGGAAGGCTTTGGGTACAACTGAACTCCCCAGGGGAGCTTATATACAGCCCCACATGCAACTGGACCCTCCGGGTTCACTCTTTCACCGCAAGCCTAAATATTGCCCTAGCACGCCTGGCAGTCGACTGAAAGCTCGGGCCACAGAAAATGTGTTACGAGCCCCATTCGCCCATCCAAAAGTGCCCCCAAAGGAAGGCTTTGGGTACATCTGAACTCCCCAGGGGAGCCTTTACGCAGCCCCACATGCAACTGGACCCTCCGTGTTCGCTCTTTACAGCAACCCTAAATATAACCCTAGCCAGCATGGCAGAAGACTGAAAACTCGGGCCACAGAAAAAGCGTTTCAAGCCCCTTTCGCCCATCCAGAAGTGCCCCCGAAGGAAGGCTTTGGGTCCAACTGAACTCCCCAGGGGAGCCTTTATGCAGGCCCATACGCAACTGGACCCCCCGTGTTTGCTGTTTACAAGCAACCCTAAATATAACCCTAGCCAGCATGGCAGAAATCTGAAAAATCGGGCCACAGAAAAAGCGTTTCAAGCCCCATTCACCCATCCAGAAGTGCCCCCAAAGGAAGGCTTTGGGTACAACTGAACTCCCCAGGGGAGCCTTTATGCAGCCCCACATGCAACTGGACCCTCCATATTCGCTCTTTCACAGCAACCCTAAATATAGCCCTGGCCCGCCTGGCAGTCGACTGAAAACTCGGGCCCCAGAAAAACTGTTAAAAGCCTAATTCGTCCATCCAAAAGTGCCCCCAGAGGAAGGCTTTGGGTACAACTGAACTCCCCAGGGGAGCCTTTATGCAGGCCCATACGCAACTGGACCCCCCGTGTTCGCTGTTTACAAGCAACCCTAAATATAACACTAGCCAGCATGGCAGAAAACTGAAAACTCGGGCTCCAGAAAATGCGTTTCAAGCCCCATTCACCCATCCAGAAGTGCCCCCAAAGGAAGGCTTTGGGTACAACTGAACTCCCCAGGTGAGCCTTTATGCAGCCCCACATGCAACTGGACCCTCTGCGTTCACTCTTTCACCGCAAGCCTAAATATAGCCCTCGGCGCAATGGGAGAAGACTGAAAAAGCGGGCCTCAGAAAACGCATTGCGATTCCCCTTGAACCATCCGAAAGTGCCCCCAAAGGAAGGCTTTGGGTACAACTGGACTCCCCAGGGGAGCCTTTATGCAGGCCCATACGCAACTGGACCCTCCGGGTTCACTCTTTCACAGCAACCCTAAATATAGCCCTGGCCCGCCTGGCAGTCGACTGAAAACTCGGGCCCCAGATAATGCGATAAAAGCCTAATTCGCCCATCCAAAAGTGCCCCCAGAGGAAGGCTTTGGGTACAACTGAACTCCCCAGGGGAGCCTTTACGCAGCCCCACATGCAACTGGACCCTCCGTATTCTCTCTTTCACAGCAACCCTAAATATAGCCCTGGCCCGCCTGGCAGCAGACTGAAAACTCGGGCCCCAGAAAACTCATTTCAAGCCCCATTCGCCCATCCAAAAGTGCCCCTAGATGAAGGCTTTGGGTACAACTGAACTCCCCAGGGGAGCCTTTACGCAGCCCCACATGCAACTGGACCCTCCTTGTTCACTGTTTACGAGCAACCCTAAATATACCCCTAGCCAGCATGGCAGAAGACTGAAAACTCGGGCTCCAGAAAATGCGTTTCAAGCCCCATTCACCCATCCAGAAGTGCCCCCAAAGGAAGGCTTTAGGTACAACTGAACTCCCCAGGGGAGCCTTTATGCATCCCCACATGCAACTGGACGCTCCGGGTTCACTCTTTCACCGCAAGCCTAAATATAGCCCTAGCACGCCTGGCAGTCGAATGAAAACTCGGGCCACAGAAAACGTGCTACAAGCCCCATTCAACCATCCAAAAGTGCCCCCAGAGGAAGGCTTTGGGTACAACTGAACTCCCCAGGGGAGCCTTTACGCAGCCCCACATGCAACTGGACCCTCCTTGTTCACTGTTTACGAGCAACCCTAAATATACCCTTAGCCACCATGGCAGAAGACTGAAAACTCGGGCTCCAGAAAATGCGTTTCAGGCCCCATTCACCCATCCAGAAGTGCCCCCAAAGGAAGGCTTTGGGTACAAGTGAACTCCCCAGGGGAGCCTTAACGCAGTCCCACATGCAACTGGACCCTCCGGGTTCACTCTTTCACCGCAAGCCTAAATATAGCCCTCAGCGCAATGGGAGAAGACTGAAAAAGCGGGCCTCAGAAAACGCATTGCGATTCCCCTTGGACCATCCAGAAGTGCCCCCAAAGGAAGGCTTTGGGTACATCTGAACTCCCCAGGGGAGCCTTTATGCAGCCCCACATGCAATTGGACCCTCCGGTTTCACTCTTTCACAGCAACCCTAAATATAGCCCTGGCCCGCCTGGCAGTCGACTGAAAACTCGGGCCACAGAAAATGTGTTACGAGCCCCATTCGCCCATCCAATAGTGCCCCCAAAGGAAGGCTTTGGGTACATCTGAACTCCCCAGGGGAGCCTTTATGCAGCCCCACATGCAACTGGACCCCCCGTGTTCGCTCTTCACAACAACCCTAAATATAACCCCAGCCACCATGGCAGAAGACTGCAAACTCGGGCCACAGAAAAAGCGTTTCAAGCCCCTTTTGCCCATCCAGAAGTGCCCCCAAAGGAACGCTTTGGGTACAAGTGAACTCCCCAGGGGAGCCTTTATGCAGCCCCACATGCAACTGGACCCTCCGTATTCGCTCTTTCACAGCAACCCTAAATATAACCCTGGCCCGCATGGCAGACGACTTAAAATCGGGCCCCAGAAAACGTGCTACAAGCCCCATTTGACCATCGAAAAGTGCCCCCAAAGGAAGGCTTTGGGTACAACTGAACTCCCCAGGGGAGCCTTTATGCAGGCCCATACGCAACTGGACCCCTCGTGTTCACTGTTTACAATCAACCCTAAATATAACACTAGCCAGCATGGCAGAAAACTGAAAACTCGGGCCACAGAAAAAGTGTTTCAAGCCCCTTTCGCCCATCCAGAAGTGCCCCCAAAGGAAGGCTTTGGGTACAAGTGAACTCCCCAGGGGAGCCTTTATGCAGCCCAACATGCAACTGGACCCTCCGTATTCGCTCTTTCACAGCAACACTAAATATACCCCTAGCCACCATGGCAGAAGACTGAAAACTCGGGCTCCAGAAAATGCGTTTCAAGCCCCATTCACCCATCCAGAAGTGCCCCCAAAGGAAGGCTTTGGGTACAACTGAACTCCCCAGGTGAACCTTTATGCAGCCCCACATGCAACTGAACCCTCCGCGTTCACTCTTTCACCGCAAGCCTAAATATAGCCCTCGGCGCAATGGGAGAAGACTGAAAAAGCGGGCCTCAGAAAACGCATTGCGATTCCCCTTGGACCATCCCAAAGTGCCCCCAAAGGAAGGCTTTGGGTACAACTGAACTCCCCAGGGGAGCCTTTATGCAGGCCCACATGCAACTGGACCCTCCTTGTTCACTGTTTACGAGCAACCCTATATATACCCCTAGCCAACCTAGCAGATGACTGAAAACTCGGGCTCCAGAAAATGCGTTTCAAGCCCCATTCACCCATCCAGAAGTGCCCCCAAAGGAAGGCTTTGGGTACAAGTGAACTCCCCAGGGGAGCCTTTACGCAGCCCCACATGCAACTGGACCCTCCGCGTTCACTCTTTCACCGCAAGCCTAAATATAGTCCTCGGCGCATTGGGGGAAGACTGAAAAAGCGGGCCTCAGAAAACGCATTGCGATTCCCCTTGAACCATCCCAAAGTGCCCCCAAAGGAAGGCTTTGTGTACAACTGGACTCCCCAGGGGAGCCTTAACGCAGCCCCACGTACAACTGGACCCTCCGGGTTCACTCTTTCACCGCAAGCCTAAATATAGCCCTGGCCCGCCTGGCAGTCGACTGAAAACTCAGGCCCCAGAAAATGCATTAAAAGCCTAATTCGCCCATCCAAAAGTGCCCCCAGAGGAAGGCTTTGGGTACAACTGAACTCTCCAGGGGAGCCTTTACGCAGCCCCACATGCAACTGGACCCTCCTTGTTCACTGTTTACGAGCAACCCTAAATATACCCCTAGCCACCATGGCAGAAGACTGAAAACTCGGGCTCCAGAAAATGCGTTTCAAGCCCCATTCACCCATCCAGTAGTGCCCCCAAAGGAAGGCTTTGGGTACAAGTGAACTCCCCAGGGGAGCCTTTACGCAGCCCCACATGCAACTGGACCCTCCGTGTTCCCTCTTTACAGCAACCCTAAATATAACCCTAGCCAGCATGGCAGAAGACTGAAAAATCGGGTCCCAGAAAACGTGCTACAAGCCCCATTTGACCATCCAAAAGTGCCCCCAAAGGAAGGCTTTGGGTACAACTGAACTCCCCAGGGGAGCCTTTATGCAGGCCCATACGCAACTGGACCCCCCGTGTTCGCTGTTTACAAGCAACCCTAAATATAACACTAGCCAGCATGGCAGAAAACATAAAACTCGGGCTACAGAAAAAGCGTTTCAAGCCCCATTCACCCATCCAGAAGTGCCCCCAAAGGAAGGCTTTGGGTACAACTGAACTCCCCAGGGGAGCCTTAACGCAGCACCACATGGAACTGGACCCTCCATACTCGCTCTTTCACAGCAACCCTAAATATAGCCCTGGCCCGCCTGGCAGTCGACTGAAAACTCGGGCCCCAGAAAATGCATTAAAAGCCTAATTCGCCCGTCAAAAAGTGCCCCCAGAGGAAGGCTTTGGGTACAAGTGAACTCCCCAGGGGAGCCTTTACGCAGCCCCACATGCAACTGGACCCTCCTTGTTCACTGTTTACGAGCAACCCTAAATATACCCCTAGCCACCATGGCAGAAGACTGAAAACTCGGGCTCCAGAAAATGCGTTTCAAGCCCCATTCACCCATCCAGAAGTGCCCCCAAAGGAAGGCTTTGGGTACAACTGAACTCCCCAGGGGAGCCTTTATGCAGCCCCACATGCAACTGGACCCTCCGGGTTCACTCTTTCACCGCAAGCCTAAATATAGCCCTAGCACGCCTGGCAGTCGACTGAAAGCTCGGGCCACAGAAAATGTGTTACGAGCCCCATTCGCCCATCCAAAAGTGCCCCCAAAGGAAGGCTTTGGGTACATCTGAACTCCCCAGGGGAGCCTTTACGCAGCCCCACATGCAACTGGACCCTCCGGGTTCACTCTTTCACCGCAAGCCTATATATAGCCATCGGCGCAATGGGAGAAGACTGAAAAAGCGGGCCTCAGAAAACGCATTGCGATTCCCCTTGGACCATCCCAAAGTGCCCCCAAAGGAAGGCTTTGGGTACAACTGGACTCCCCAGGGGAGCCTTAACGCAGCCCCACATGCAACTGGACCCTCCGTATTCGCTCTTTCACAGCAACCCTAAATATAGCCCTGGCCCGCCTGGCAGTCGACTGAAAACTCGGGCCCCAGAAAATGCACTAAAAGACTAATTCGCCCATCCAAAAGTGCCCCCAGAGGAAGGCTTTGGGTACAACTGAACTCCCCAGGGGAGCCTTTACGCAGCCCCACATGCAACTGGACCCTCCGCGTTCACTCTTTCTATGCAAGCCTAAATATAGCCCTAGCCGCAAAGGGAGAAGACTGAAAAAGCGTAAACAGCGGACCCCAAAGGTCCCGTTGCATGTGGGGCTGCATGAAGGCTCCGCTGGGGAATTCAGATGTACCCAAAGACTTCCTTTGGGGGCAGTTTTGGATGGTCCAAGGGAATCGCAATGCGTTTTCTGAGGCCCGCTTTTTCAGTCTTCTCCCTTTGCGGCTAGGGCTATATTTTGGCTTGCGGTGAAAGAGTGAACCCGGAGGGTCCAGTTGCATGTGGGGCTGCGTAAAGGCTCCCCTGGGAAGTTCACTTGTACCCAAAGCCTTCCTCTGGGGGCACTTTTGAATGGGCGAAAGGGGCGTGGAAAGCGTTTTCTGGGGCCGGAGTTTTCAGTCGTCTCCAATGCCGGCTAGGGCTATGTTTAGTGTTGCTCGGAAAGAGCGAAGCCGGAGCGTCCAGTTGCATGTGGGGCTGCATAAAGGCTACCGTGGGGAGTTCACTTGTACCCAAAGCCTTCCTCTGGGGGCACTTTCGAATGGGCGAAATGGGCTCGGAAAGCGTTTTCTGGGGCCCGATTTTTCAGTCGTCTCCCATGCCGGCTAGGGATATGTTTAGTGTTGCTCGGAAAGAGTGAACCCGGAGGGTCCAGTTGCATGTGGGGCTGCATAAAGGCTCCCCTGGGGAGTTCACTTGTACCCAAAGCCTTCCTTTGGGGGCACTTCTGGATGGGCGAATGGGGCTTGTAACGTGTTTTCTGGGGCCCGATTTTTCAGTCGTCTGCCATGCGGGCTAGGGTTATATTTAGGGTTGCTGTGAAAGAGCGAATCCGGAGCGTCCAGTTGCATGTGGGGCTGCATAAAGGCTCCCCTGGGGAGTTCACTTGTACCCAAAGCCTTCCTTTGGGGGCACTTCTGGATGGGCGAATGGGGCTTGTAACGCGTTTTCTGGGGCCCGATTTTTCAGTCGTCTTCCATGCGGGCCAGGGTTATATTTAGGTTTGCTGTGAAAGAGCGAATACGGAGGGTGCAGTTGCATGTGGGGCTGCATAAAGGCTCCCCTGGGGAGTTCACTTGTACCCAAAGCCTTCCTTTAGGAGCACTTCTAAATGGGCGAACGGGGCTTGAAACTCTTTTTCTGTGGCCCGAGTTTTCAGTCTTCTGCCATGCTGGCTAGGGTTATATTTAGGGTTGCTCGTAAACAGCGAACACGGAGGGTCCAGTTGCATGTGGGGCTGCATAAAGGCTCCCCTCGGGAGTTCATTGTACCCAAAGCCTTCCTCTGGGGGCACTTTTGGATGGGCGAATGGGGCTTGTAACGCGTTTTCTGGGGCCCGATTTTTCAGTCATCTGCCATGGGGGCCAGGGTTATATTTAGGGTTGCTGAGAAAGAGCGAATATGGAGGGTCCAGTTGCATGTGGGGCTGCATAAAGGCTCCCCTGGGGAGTTCACTTGTACCCAAAGCCTTCCTCTGGGGGCACTTTTGGGTGGTCCAAGGGAATAGCAATGCATTTTCTGAGGCCCGCTTTTTCAGTCTTCTCCCGTTGCGCCGAGGGATATATTTAGGCTTGAGGTGAAAGAGTGAACCCGGAAGGTCCAGTTGCATAAAGGCTCCCCTGGGGAGTTCAGTTGTACCCAAAGCCTTCCTTTGGGGGCACTTTTGTATGGTCCAAGGGGAATCGTAATGCATTTTCTGAGGCCCGCTTTTTCAGTCTTCTCCCTTTGCGCCGAGGGTTTTATTTAGTCTTGCGGTGAAAGAGTGAACCCGGAGGGTCCAGTTGCATGTGGGGCTGCGTAAAGGCTCCCCTGGGAAGTTCACTTGTACCCAAAGCCTTCCTCTGGGGGCACTTTTGAATGGGCGAAAGGGGCGTGGAAAGCGTTTTCTGGGGCCGGAGTTTTCAGTCGTCTCCAATGCCGGCTAGGGCTATGTTTAGTGTTGCTCGGAAAGAGCGAAGCCGGAGCGTCCAGTTGCATGTGGGGCTGCATAAAGGCTACCGTGGGGAGTTCACTTGTACCCAAAGCCTTCCTCTGGGGGCACTTTCGAATGGGCGAAATGGGCTCGGAAAGCGTTTTCTGGGGCCCGATTTTTCAGTCGTCTCCCATGCCGGCTAGGGATATGTTTAGTGTTGCTCGGAAAGAGTGAACCCGGAGGGTCCAGTTGCATGTGGGGCTGCATAAAGGCTCCCCTGGGGAGTTCACTTGTACCCAAAGCCTTCCTTTGGGGGCACTTCTGGATGGGCGAATGGGGCTTGTAACGTGTTTTCTGGGGCCCGATTTTTCAGTCGTCTGCCATGCGGGCTAGGGTTATATTTAGGGTTGCTGTGAAAGAGCGAATCCGGAGCGTCCAGTTGCATGTGGGGCTGCATAAAGGCTCCCCTGGGGAGTTCACTTGTACCCAAAGCCTTCCTTTGGGGGCACTTCTGGATGGGCGAATGGGGCTTGTAACGCGTTTTCTGGGGCCCGATTTTTCAGTCGTCTTCCATGCGGGCCAGGGTTATATTTAGGTTTGCTGTGAAAGAGCGAATACGGAGGGTGCAGTTGCATGTGGGGCTGCATAAAGGCTCCCCTGGGGAGTTCACTTGTACCCAAAGCCTTCCTTTAGGAGCACTTCTAAATGGGCGAACGGGGCTTGAAACTCTTTTTCTGTGGCCCGAGTTTTCAGTCTTCTGCCATGCTGGCTAGGGTTATATTTAGGGTTGCTCGTAAACAGCGAACACGGAGGGTCCAGTTGCATGTGGGGCTGCATAAAGGCTCCCCTCGGGAGTTCATTGTACCCAAAGCCTTCCTCTGGGGGCACTTTTGGATGGGCGAATGGGGCTTGTAACGCGTTTTCTGGGGCCCGATTTTTCAGTCATCTGCCATGGGGGCCAGGGTTATATTTAGGGTTGCTGAGAAAGAGCGAATATGGAGGGTCCAGTTGCATGTGGGGCTGCATAAAGGCTCCCCTGGGGAGTTCACTTGTACCCAAAGCCTTCCTCTGGGGGCACTTTTGGGTGGTCCAAGGGAATAGCAATGCATTTTCTGAGGCCCGCTTTTTCAGTCTTCTCCCGTTGCGCCGAGGGATATATTTAGGCTTGAGGTGAAAGAGTGAACCCGGAAGGTCCAGTTGCATAAAGGCTCCCCTGGGGAGTTCAGTTGTACCCAAAGCCTTCCTTTGGGGGCACTTTTGTATGGTCCAAGGGGAATCGTAATGCATTTTCTGAGGCCCGCTTTTTCAGTCTTCTCCCTTTGCGCCGAGGGTTTTATTTAGTCTTGCGGTGAAAGAGTGAACCCGGAGGGTCCAGTTGCATGTGGGGCTGCGTAAAGGCTCCCCTGGGAAGTTCACTTGTACCCAAAGCCTTCCTCTGGGGGCACTTTTGAATGGGCGAAAGGGGCGTGGAAAGCGTTTTCTGGGGCCGGAGTTTTCAGTCGTCTCCCATGCCGGCTAGGGCTATGTTTAGTGTTGCTCGGAAAGAGCGAACCCGGAGGGTCCAGTTGCATGTGGGGCTGCATAAAGGCTACCGTGGGGAGTTCACTTGTACCCAAAGCCTTCCTCTGGGGGCACTTTTGAATGGGCGAAAGGGGATCGGAAAGCGTTTTCTGGGGCCTGATTTTTCAGTCGTCTCCCATGCCGGCTAGGGATATGTTTAGTGTTGCTCGGAAAGAGAGAACCCGGAGGGTCCAGTTGCATGTGGGGCTGCATAAAGGCTACCGTGGGGAGTTCACTTGTACCCAAAGCCTTCCTTTGGGGGCACTTTTGGATAGTCCAAGGGAATCGCAATGCGTTTTCTGAGGCCTGTTTTTCAGTCTTCTCCCATTGCGCCGAGGGATATATTTAGGCTTGCGGTGAAAGAGTGAACCCGGAGGGTCCAGTAGCATAAAGGCTCCCCTGGGGAGTTCACTTGTACCCAAAGCCTTCCTTTGGGGGCACTTCTGGATGGGTGAATTGGGCTTGAAATGCTTTTTCTGTGGCCCGAGTTTTCAGTCTTCTGCCATGATGGCCTGGGTTATATTTAGGGTTGCTCGTAAACAGCGAACACGGAGGGTCCAGTTGCATGTGGGCCTGCGTAAAGGCTCCCCTGGGGAGTTCACTTGTACCCAAAGCCTTCCTCTGGGGATACTTTTGAATGGGCGAAAGGGGCGTGGAAAGCGTTTTCTGGGGCCGGAGTTTTCAGTCGTCTCCCATGCCGGCTAGGGCTATGTTTAGTGTTGCTCGGAAAGAGCGAAGCCGGAGGGTCCAGTTGCATGTGGGGCTGCATAAAGGCTCCCCTGGGGAGTTCACTTGTACCCAAAGCCTTCCTTTGGGGGCACTTTTGGATAGTCCAAGGGAATCGCAATTCTTTTTCTGAGGCCTGTTTTTCAGTCTTCTCCCATTGCGCCGAGGGATATATTTAGGCTTGCGGTGAAAGAGTGAACCCGGAGGGTCCAGTAGCATAAAGGCTCCCCTGGGGAGTTCACTTGTACCCAAAGCCTTCCTTTGGGGG
>NW_027076143.1:0-47163 GCF_963932015.1 Anas acuta
CAGAAAACAGAAAACTCGGGACACAGAAAAAGCTTTTCAAGCCCCATTCACCCATCCAGAAGTGCCCCCAAAGGAAGGCTTTGGGTACAAGTGAACTCCCAGGGTAGCCTTTATGCAGCCCCACATGCAACTGGACCCTCCGGGTTCACTCTTTCACCGCAAGCCTAAATATAGCCCTCGGCGCAATGGGAGAAGACTGAAAAAGCGGGCATCTGAAAACGCATTGCGATTCCCCTTGGACCATCCCAAAGTGCCCCCAAAGGAAGGCTTTGGGTACAACTGGACTCCCCAGGGGAGCCTTAACGCAGCCCCACATGCAACTGGACCCTCTGTATTCCCTCTTTCACAGCAACCCTAAATATAGCCCTGGCCCGCCTGGCAGTCGACTGAAAACTCGGGCCCCAGAAAAACTGTTAAAAGCCTAATTCGCCCATCCAAAAGTGCCCCCAAAGGAAGGCTTTGGGTACAACTGAACTCCCCAGGGGAGCCTTTATGCAGCCCCACATGCAACTGGACCCTCCGTGTTCGCTCTTTACAGCAACCCTAAATATACCCCTAGCCACCATGGCAGAAGACTGAAAACTCGGGCTCCAGAAAAAGCGTTTCAAGCCCCTTTCGCCCATCCAGAAGTGCCCCCAAAGGAAGGCTTTGGGTACAAGTGAACTCCCCAGGGGAGCCTTTATGCAGCCCCACATGCAACTGGACCCTCCTTGTTCACTGTTTACGAGCAACCCTAAATATACCCCTAGCCACCATGGCAGAAGACTGAAAACTCGGGCTCCAGAAAATGCGTTTCAAGCTCCATTCACCCATCCAGAAGTGCCCCCAAAGGAAGGCTTTGGGTACAAGTGAACTCCCCAGGGGAGCCTTTATGCAGCCCCACATGCAACTGGACCCTCCTTGTTCACTGTTTACGAGCAACCCTAAATATACCCCTAGCCACCATGGCAGAAGACTGAAAACTCGGGCTCCAGAAAATGCGTTTCAAGCCCCATTCACCCATCCAGAAGTGCCCCCAAAGGAAGGCTTTTGGTACAACTGAACTCCCCAGGGGAGCCTTTATGCAGCCCCACATGCAACTGGACCATCCGGGTTCCCTCTTTCACAGCAACCCTAAATATAGCCCTGGCCCGCATGGCCCTCGACTGAAAGCTCGGGCCACAGAAAATGTGTTGCGAGCCCAATTCGCCCATCCAAAAGTGCCCCCAAAGGAAGGCTTTGGGTACAAGTGAACTCCCCAGGGGAGCCTTTATGCAGCCCCACATGCAACTGGACCCTCCGGGTTCACTCTTTCACCGCAAGCCTAAATATAGCCCTCGGCGCAATGGGAGAAGACTGAAAAAGCGGGCATCTGAAAACGCATTGCGATTCCCCTTGGACCATCCCAAAGTGCCCCCAAAGGAAGGCTTTGGGTACAACTGGACTCCCCAGGGGAGCCTTAACGCAGCCCCACATGCAACTGGACCCTCCGTATTCGCTCTTTCACAGCAACCCTAAATATAGCCCTGGCCCGCATGGCAGACGACTGAAAAATCGGGCCCCAGAAAACGTGCTACAAGCCCCATTTGACCATCCAAAAGTGCCCCCAAAGGAAGGCTTTGGGTACAAGTGAACTCCCCAGGGGAGCCTTTATGCAGGCCCATACGCAACTGGACCCTCCTTGTTCACTGTTTACGAGCAACCCTAAATATACCCTAGCCAGCATGGCAGAAGACTGAAAACTCGGGCCACAGAAAAAGCGTACAAGCCCCTTTCGCCCATCAAGAAGTGCCCCCAAAGGAAGGCTTTGGGTACAAGTGAACTCCCCAGGGGAGCCTTTACGCAGCCCCACATGCAACTGGACCCTCCTTGTTCACTGTTTACGAGCAACCCTAAATATACCCCTAGCCACATGGCAGAAGACTGAAAACTCGGGCTCCAGAAAATGCGTTTCAAGCCCCATTCACCCATCCAGAAGTGCCCCCAAAGGAAGGCTTTGGGTACAACTGAACTCCCCAGGGGAGCCTTTATGCAGCCCCACATGCAACTGGACCCTCCAGGTTCCCTCTTTCACAGCAACCCTAAATATAGCCCTGGCCCGCATGGCAGTCGACTGAAAGCTCGGGCCACAGAAAATATGTTACGAGCCCAATTCGCCCATCCAAAAGTGCCCCCAAAGGAAGGCTTTGGGTACAACTGAACTCCCCAGGGGAGCCTTTATGCAGCCCCACATGCAACTGGACCCTCCGGGTTCACTCTTTCACCGCAAGCCTAAATATAGCCCTGGCCCGCATGGCAGACGACTGAAAAATCGGGCCCCAGAAAACGTGCTACAAGCCCCATTTGACCATCCAAAAGTGCCCCCAAAGGAAGGCTTTGGGTACAAGTGAACTCCCCAGGGGAGCCTTTATGCAGGCCCATACGCAACTGGACCCCCCGTGTTCGCTGTTTACAAGCAACCCTAAATATAACACTAGCCACCATGGCAGAAAACATAAAACTCGGGACACAGAAAAAGCTTTTCAAGCCCCATTCACCCATCCAGAAGTGCCCCCAAAGGAAGGCTTTGGGTACAAGTGAACTCCCCAGGGTAGCCTTTATGCAGCCCCACATGCAACTGGACCCTCCGGGTTCACTCTTTCACCGCAAGCCTAAATATAGCCCTCGGCGCAATGGGAGTAGACTGAAAAAGCGGGCATCTGAAAACGCATTGCGATTCTCCTTGGACCATCCCAAAGTGCCCCCAAAGGAAGGCTTTGGGTACAAGTGAACTCCCCAGGGGAGCCTTAACGCAGCCCCACATGCAACTGGACCCTCTGTATTCCCTCTTTCACAGCAACCCTAAATATAGCCCTGGCCCGCCTGGCAGTCGACTGAAAACTCGGGCCCCAGAAAAACTGTTAAAAGCCTAATTCGCCCATCCAAAAGTGCCCCCAAAGGAAGGCTTTGGGTACAAGTGAACTCCCCAGGGGAGCCTTTATGCAGCCCCACATGCAACTGGACCCTCCTTGTTCACTGTTTACGAGCAACCCTAAATATACCCCTAGCCACCATGGCAGAAGACTGAAAACTCGGGCTCCAGAAAATGCGTTTCAAGCCCCATTCACCCATCCAGAAGTGCCCCCAAAGGAAGGCTTTGGGTACAACTGAACTCCCCAGGGGAGCCTTTATGCAGCCCCACATGCAACTGGACCCTCCGGGTTCCCTCTTTCACAGCAACCCTAAATATAGCCCTGGCCCGCATGGCCCTCGACTGAAAGCTCGGGCCACAGAAAATGTGTTACGAGCCCAATTCGCCCATCCAAAAGTGCCCCCAAAGGAAGGCTTTGGGTACAAGTGAACTCCCCAGGGGAGCCTTTATGCAGCCCCACATGCAACTGGACCCTCCGGGTTCACTCTTTCACCGCAAGCCTAAATATAGCCCTCGGCGCAATGGGAGAAGACTGAAAAAGCGGGCATCTGAAAACGCATTGCGATTCCCCTTGGACCATCCCAAAGTGCCCCCAAAGGAAGGCTTTGGGAACAACTGGACTCCCCAGGGGAGCCTTAACGCAGCCCCACATGCAACTGGACCCTCCGTATTCGCTCTTTCACAGCAACCCTAAATATAGCCCTGGCCCGCATGGCAGACGACTGAAAAATCGGGCCCCAGAAAACGTGCTACAAGCCCCATTTGACCATCCAAAAGTGCCCCCAAAGGAAGGCTTTGGGTACAAGTGAACTCCCCAGGGGAGCCTTTATGCAGGCCCATACGCAACTGGACCCCCCGTGTTCGCTGTTTACAAGCAACCCTAAATATAACACTAGCCAGCATGGCAGAAAACAGAAAACTAGGGACACAGAAAAAGCTTTTCAAGCCCCATTCACCCATCCAGAAGTGCCCCCAAAGGAAGGCTTTGGGTACAAGTGAACTCCCCAGGGGAGCCTTTATGCAGCCCCACATGCAACTGGACCCTCCGGGTTCACTCTTTCACCGCAAGCCTAAATATAGCCCTCGGCGCAATGGGAGAAGACTGAACAAGCGGGCATCAGAAAATGCATTGCGATTCCCCTTGGACCATCCCAAAGTGCCCCCAGAGGAAGGCTTTGGGTACAAGTGAACTCCACAGGGGAGCCTTAACGCAGCCCCACATGCAACTGGACCCTCCGTATTCGCTCTTTCACAGCAACCCTAAATATAGCCCTGGCCCGCATGGCAGACGACTGAAAAATCGGGCCCCAGAAAACGTGCTACAAGCCCCATTTGACCATCCAGAAGTGCCCCCAAAGGAAGGCTTTGGGTACAAGTGAACTCCCCAGGGGAGCCTTTATGCAGCCCCACATGCAACTGGACCCTCCGGGTTCACTCTTTCACCGCAAGCCTAAATATAGCCCTCGGCGCAATGGGAGAAGACTGAACAAGCGGGCATCAGAAAATGCATTGCGATTCCCCTTGGACCATCCCAATAGTGCCCCCAGAGGAAGGCTTTGGGTACAACTGAACTCCCCAGGGGAGCCTTTATGCAGGTCCATACGCAACTGGACCCTCCTTGTTCACTGTTTACGAGCAACCCTAAATATACCCCTAGCCACCATGGCAGAAGACTGAAAACTCGGGCCACAGAAAAAGCGTTTCAAGCCCCTTTCGCCCATCCAGAAGTGCCCCCAAAGGAAGGCTTTGGGTACAAGTGAACTCCCCAGGGGAGCCTTTATGCAGCCCCACATGCAACTGGACCCTCCTTGTTCACTGTTTACGAGCAACCCTAAATATACCCCTAGCCACCATGGCAGAAGACTGAAAACTCGGGCTCCAGAAAATGCGTTTCAAGCCCCATTCACCCATCCAGAAGTGCCCCCAAAGGAAGGCTTTGGGTACAACTGAACTCCCCAGGGGAGCCTTTATGCAGCCCCACATGCAACTGGACCCTCCGGGTTCCCTCTTTCACAGCAACCCTAAATATAGCCCTGGCCCGCCTGGCAGTCGACTGAAAGCTCGGGCCACAGAAAATGTGTTACGAGCCCAATTCGCCCATCCAAAAGTGCCCCCAAAGGAAGGCTTTGGGTACAAGTGAACTCCCCAGGGGAGCCTTTATGCAGCCCCACATGCAACTGGACCCTCCGGGTTCACTCTTTCACCGCAAGCCTAAATATAGCCCTCGGCGCAATGGGAGAAGACTGAACAAGCGGGCATCAGAAAATGCATTGCGATTCCCCTTGGACCATCCCAAAAGTGCCCCCAGAGGAAGGCTTTGGGTACAACTGAACTCCCCAGGGGAGCCTTTATGCAGGCCCATACGCAACTGGACCCTCCTTGTTCACTGTTTACGAGCAACCCTAAATATACCCCTAGCCAGCATGGCAGAAGAGTGAAAACTCGGGCCACAGAAAAAGCGTTTCAAGCCCCTTTCGCCCATCCAGAAGTGCCCCCAAAGGAAGGCTTTGGGTACAAGTGAACTCCCCAGGGGAGCCTTTACGCAGCCCCACATGCAACTGGACCCTCCTTGTTCACTGTTTACGAGCAACCCTAAATATACCCCTAGCCACCATGGCAGAAGACTGAAAACTCGGGCTCCAGAAAATGAGTTTCAAGCCCCATTCACCCATCCAGAAGTGCCCCCAAAGGAAGGCTTTGGGTACAACTGGACTCCCCAGGGGAGCCTTTACGCAGCCCCACATGCAACTGGACCCTCCGTGTTCGCTCTTTACAGCAACCCTAAATATACCCCTAGCCACCATGGCAGAAGACTGAAAACTCGGGCTCCAGAAAAAGCGTTTCAAGCCCCTTTCGCCCATCCAGAAGTGCCCCCAAAGGAAGGCTTTGGGTACAACTGAACTCCCCAGGGGAGCCTTTATGCAGCCCCACATGCAACTGGACCATCCGGGTTCCCTCTTTCACAGCAACCCTAAATATAGCCCTGGCCCGCATGGCCCTCGACAGAAAGCTCGGACCACAGAAAATGTGTTACGAGCCCAATTCGCCCATCCAAAAGTGCCCCCAAAGGAAGGCTTTGGGTACAAGTGAACTCCCCAGGGGAGCCTTTATGCAGCCCCACATGCAACTGGACCCTCTGGGTTCACTCTTTCACCGCAAGCCTAAATATAGCCCTCGGCGCAATGGGAGAAGACTGAAAAAGCGGGCATCTGAAAACGCATTGCGATTCCCCTTGGACCATCCCAAAGTGCCCCCAAAGGAAGGCTTTGGGTACAACTGGACTCCCCAGGGGAGCCTTAACGCAGCCCCACATGCAACTGGACCCTCCGTATTCGCTCTTTCACAGCAACCCTAAATATAGCCCTGGCCCGCATGGCAGACGACTGAAAAATCGGGCCCCAGAAAATGTGTTGCGAGCCCAATTCGCCCATCCAAAAGTGCCCCCAAAGGAAGGCTTTGGGTACAAGTGAACTCCCCAGGGGAGCCTTTACGCAGCCCCACATGCAACTGGACCCTCCTTGTTCACTGTTTACGAGCAACCCTAAATATACCCCTAGCCACCATGGCAGAAGACTGAAAACTCGGGCTCCAGAAAATGCGTTTCAAGCCCCATTCACCCATCCAGAAGTGCCCCCAAAGGAAGGCTTTGGGTACAACTGAACTCCCCAGGGGAGCCTTTATGCAGCCCCACATGCAACTGGACCCTCCGTATTCGCTCTTTCACAGCAACCCTAAATATAGCCCTGGCCCGCATGGCAGACGACTGAAAAATCGGGCCCCAGAAAACGTGCTACAAGCCCCATTTGACCATCCAAAAGTGCCCCCAAAGGAAGGCTTTGGGTACAAGTGAACTCCCCAGGGGAGCCTTTATGCAGGCCCATACGCAACTGGACCCCCCGTGTTCGCTGTTTACAAGCAACCCTAAATATAACACTAGCCACCATGGCAGAAAACAGAAAACTCGGGACACAGAAAAAGCTTTTCAAGCCCCATTCACCCATCCAGAAGTGCCCCCAAAGGAAGGCTTTGGGTACAAGTGAACTCCCCAGGGTAGCCTTTATGCAGCCCCACATGCAACTGGACCCTCCGGGTTCACTCTTTCACCGCAAGCCTAAATATAGCCCTCGGCGCAATGGGAGAAGACTGAAAAAGCGGGCATCTGAAAACGCATTGCGATTCCCCTTGGACCATCCCAAAGTGCCCCCAAAGGAAGGCTTTGGGTACAACTGGACTCCCCAGGGGAGCCTTAACGCAGCCCCACATGCAACTGGACCCTCTGTATTCCCTCTTTCACAGCAACCCTAAATATAGCCCTGGCCCGCCTGGCAGTCGACTGAAAACTCGGGCCCCAGAAAAACTGTTAAAAGCCTAATTCGCCCATCCAAAAGTGCCCCCAAAGGAAGGCTTTGGGTACAACTGAACTCCCCAGGGGAGCCTTTATGCAGCCCCACATGCAACTGGACCCTCCGTGTTCGCTCTTTACAGCAACCCTAAATATACCCCTAGCCACCATGGCAGAAGACTGAAAACTCGGGCTCCAGAAAAAGCGTTTCAAGCCCCTTTCGCCCATCCAGAAGTGCCCCCAAAGGAAGGCTTTGGGTACAAGTGAACTCCCCAGGGGAGCCTTTATGCAGCCCCACATGCAACTGGACCCTCCTTGTTCACTGTTTACGAGCAACCCTAAATATACCCCTAGCCACCATGGCAGAAGACTGAAAACTCGGGCTCCAGAAAATGCGTTTCAAGCTCCATTCACCCATCCAGAAGTGCCCCCAAAGGAAGGCTTTGGGTACAAGTGAACTCCCCAGGGGAGCCTTTACGCAGCCCCACATGCAACTGGACCCTCCTTGTTCACTGTTTACGAGCAACCCTAAATATACCCCTAGCCACCATGGCAGAAGACTGAAAACTCGGGCTCCAGAAAATGCGTTTCAAGCCCCATTCACCCATCCAGAAGTGCCCCCAAAGGAAGGCTTTTGGTACAACTGAACTCCCCAGGGGAGCCTTTATGCAGTCCCACATGCAACTGGACCATCCGGGTTCCCTCTTTCACAGCAACCCTAAATATAGCCCTGGCCCGCATGGCCCTCGACTGAAAGCTCGGGCCACAGAAAATGTGTTGCGAGCCCAATTCGCCCATCCAAAAGTGCCCCCAAAGGAAGGCTTTGGGTACAAGTGAACTCCCCAGGGGAGCCTTTATGCAGCCCCACATGCAACTGGACCCTCCGGGTTCACTCTTTCACCGCAAGCCTAAATATAGCCCTCGGCGCAATGGGAGAAGACTGAAAAAGCGGGCATCTGAAAACGCATTGCGATTCCCCTTGGACCATCCCAAAGTGCCCCCAAAGGAAGGCTTTGGGTACAACTGGACTCCCCAGGGGAGCCTTAACGCAGCCCCACATGCAACTGGACCCTCCGTATTCGCTCTTTCACAGCAACCCTAAATATAGCCCTGGCCCGCATGGCAGACGACTGAAAAATCGGGCCCCAGAAAACGTGCTACAAGCCCCATTTGACCATCCAAAAGTGCCCCCAAAGGAAGGCTTTGGGTACAAGTGAACTCCCCAGGGGAGCCTTTATGCAGGCCCATACGCAACTGGACCCTCCTTGTTCACTGTTTACGAGCAACCCTAAATATACCCCTAGCCAGCATGGCAGAAGACTGAAAACTCGGGCCACAGAAAAAGCGTACAAGCCCCTTTCGCCCATCAAGAAGTGCCCCCAAAGGAAGGCTTTGGGTACAAGTGAACTCCCCAGGGGAGCCTTTACGCAGCCCCACATGCAACTGGACCCTCCTTGTTCACTGTTTACGAGCAACCCTAAATATACCCCTAGCCACATGGCAGAAGACTGAAAACTCGGGCTCCAGAAAATGCGTTTCAAGCCCCATTCACCCATCCAGAAGTGCCCCCAAAGGAAGGCTTTGGGTACAACTGAACTCCCCAGGGGAGCCTTTATGCAGCCCCACATGCAACTGGACCCTCCAGGTTCCCTCTTTCACAGCAACCCTAAATATAGCCCTGGCCCGCATGGCAGTCGACTGAAAGCTCGGGCCACAGAAAATATGTTACGAGCCCAATTCGCCCATCCAAAAGTGCCCCCAAAGGAAGGCTTTGGGTACAACTGAACTCCCCAGGGGAGCCTTTATGCAGCCCCACATGCAACTGGACCCTCCGGGTTCACTCTTTCACCGCAAGCCTAAATATAGCCCTGGCCCGCATGGCAGACGACTGAAAAATCGGGCCCCAGAAAACGTGCTACAAGCCCCATTTGACCATCCAAAAGTGCCCCCAAAGGAAGGCTTTGGGTACAAGTGAACTCCCCAGGGGAGCCTTTATGCAGGCCCATACGCAACTGGACCCCCCGTGTTCGCTGTTTACAAGCAACCCTAAATATAACACTAGCCACCATGGCAGAAAACATAAAACTCGGGACACAGAAAAAGCTTTTCAAGCCCCATTCACCCATCCAGAAGTGCCCCCAAAGGAAGGCTTTGGGTACAAGTGAACTCCCCAGGGTAGCCTTTATGCAGCCCCACATGCAACTGGACCCTTCGGGTTCACTCTTTCACCGCAAGCCTAAATATAGCCCTCGGCGCAATGGGAGTAGACTGAAAAAGCGGGCATCTGAAAACGCATTGCGATTCTCCTTGGACCATCCCAAAGTGCCCCCAAAGGAAGGCTTTGGGTACAAGTGAACTCCCCAGGGGAGCCTTAACGCAGCCCCACATGCAACTGGACCCTCTGTATTCCCTCTTTCACAGCAACCCTAAATATAGCCCTGGCCCGCCTGGCAGTCGACTGAAAACTCGGGCCCCAGAAAAACTGTTAAAAGCCTAATTCGCCCATCCAAAAGTGCCCCCAAAGGAAGGCTTTGGGTACAAGTGAACTCCCCAGGGGAGCCTTTATGCAGCCCCACATGCAACTGGACCCTCCTTGTTCACTGTTTACGAGCAACCCTAAATATACCCCTAGCCACCATGGCAGAAGACTGAAAACTCGGGCTCCAGAAAATGCGTTTCAAGCCCCATTCACCCATCCAGAAGTGCCCCCAAAGGAAGGCTTTGGGTACAACTGAACTCCCCAGGGGAGCCTTTATGCAGCCCCACATGCAACTGGACCCTCCGGGTTCCCTCTTTCACAGCAACCCTAAATATAGCCCTGGCCCGCATGGCAGTCGACTGAAAGCTCGGGCCACAGAAAATGTGTTACGAGCCCAATTCGCCCATCCAAAAGTGCCCCCAAAGGAAGGCTTTGGGTACAACTGAACTCCCCAGGGGAGCCTTTATGCAGCCCCACATGCAACTGGACCCTCCGGGTTCACTCTTTCACCGCAAGCCTAAATATAGCCCTCGGCGCAATGGGAGAAGACTGAAAAAGCGGGCATCTGAAAACGCATTGCGATTCCCCTTGGACCATCCCAAAGTGCCCCCAAAGGAAGGCTTTGGGAACAACTGGACTCCCCAGGGGAGCCTTAACGCAGCCCCACATGCAACTGGACCCTCCGTATTCGCTCTTTCACAGCAACCCTAAATATAGCCCTGGCCCGCATGGCAGACGACTGAAAAATCGGGCCCCAGAAAACGTGCTACAAGCCCCATTTGACCATCCAAAAGTGCCCCCAAAGGAAGGCTTTGGGTACAAGTGAACTCCCCAGGGGAGCCTTTATGCAGGCCCATACGCAACTGGACCCCCCGTGTTCGCTGTTTACAAGCAACCCTAAATATAACACTAGCCAGCATGGCAGAAAACAGAAAACTCGGGACACAGAAAAAGCTTTTCAAGCCCCATTCACCCATCCAGAAGTGCCCCCAAAGGAAGGCTTTGGGTACAAGTGAACTCCCCAGGGGAGCCTTTATGCAGCCCCACATGCAACTGGACCCTCCGGGTTCACTCTTTCACCGCAAGCCTAAATATAGCCCTCGGCGCAATGGGAGAAGACTGAACAAGCGGGCATCAGAAAATGCATTGCGATTCCCCTTGGACCATCCCAAAGTGCCCCCAGAGGAAGGCTTTGGGTACAACTGTACTCCCCAGGGGAGCCTTAACGCAGCCCCACATGCAACTGGACCCTCCGTATTCGCTCTTTCACAGCAACCCTAAATATAGCCCTGGCCCGCATGGCAGACGACTGAAAAATCGGGCCCCAGAAAACGTGCTACAAGCCCCATTTGACCATCCAGAAGTGCCCCCAAAGGAAGGCTTTGGGTACAAGTGAACTCCCCAGGGGAGCCTTTATGCAGCCCCACATGCAACTGGACCCTCCGGGTTCACTCTTTCACCGCAAGCCTAAATATAGCCCTCGGCGCAATGGGAGAAGACTGAACAAGCGGGCATCAGAAAATGCATTGCGATTCCCCTTGGACCATCCCAATAGTGCCCCCAGAGGAAGGCTTTGGGTACAACTGAACTCCCCAGGGGAGCCTTTATGCAGGTCCATACGCAACTGGACCCTCCTTGTTCACTGTTTACGAGCAACCCTAAATATACCCCTAGCCAGCATGGCAGAAGAGTGAAAACTCGGGCCACAGAAAAAGCGTTTCAAGCCCCTTTCGCCCATCCAGAAGTGCCCCCAAAGGAAGGCTTTGGGTACAAGTGAACTCCCCAGGGGAGCCTTTATGCAGCCCCACATGCAACTGGACCCTCCTTGTTCACTGTTTACGAGCAACCCTAAATATACCCCTAGCCACCATGGCAGAAGACTGAAAACTCGGGCTCCAGAAAATGCGTTTCAAGCCCCATTCACCCATCCAGAAGTGCCCCCAAAGGAAGGCTTTGGGTACAACTGAACTCCCCAGGGGAGCCTTTATGCAGCCCCACATGCAACTGGACCCTCCGGGTTCCCTCTTTCACAGCAACCCTAAATATAGCCCTGGCCCGCCTGGCAGTCGACTGAAAGCTCGGGCCACAGAAAATGTGTTACGAGCCCAATTCGCCCATCCAAAAGTGCCCCCAAAGGAAGGCTTTGGGTACAAGTGAACTCCCCAGGGGAGCCTTTATGCAGCCCCACATGCAACTGGACCCTCCGGGTTCACTCTTTCACCGCAAGCCTAAATATAGCCCTCGGCGCAATGGGAGAAGACTGAACAAGCGGGCATCAGAAAATGCATTGCGATTCCCCTTGGACCATCCCAAAGTGCCCCCAGAGGAAGGCTTTGGGTACAACTGAACTCCCCAGGGGAGCCTTAACGCAGCCCCACATGCAACTGGACCCTCTGTATTCGCTCTTTCACAGCAACCCTAAATATAGCCCTGGCCCGCCTGGCAGTAGACTGAAAACTCGGGCCCCAGAAAAACTGTTTAATGCCTAATTCGCCCATCCAAAAGTGCCCCCAAAGGAAGGCTTTGGGTACAAGTGAACTCCCCAGGGGAGCCTTTACGCAGCCCCACATGCAACTGGACCCTCCGTGTTCGCTCTTTACAGCAACCCTAAATATACCCCTAGCCACCATGGCAGAAAACTGAAAACTCGGGCTCCAGAAAAAGCGTTTCAAGCCCCTTTCGCCCATCCAGAAGTGCCCCCAAAGGAAGGCTTTGGGTACAACTGAACTCCCCAGGGGAGCCTTTACGCAGCCCCACATGCAACTGGACCCTCCGTATTCGCTCTTTCACAGCAACCCTAAATATAGCCCTGGCCCGCATGGCAGACGACTGAAAAATCGGGCCCCAGAAAACGTGCTACAAGCCCCATTTGACCATCCAAAAGTGCCCCCAAAGGAAGGCTTTGGGTACAAGTGAACTCCCCAGGGGAGCCTTTATGCAGGCCCATACGCAACCTGACCCCCCGTGTTCGCTGTTTACAAGCAACCCTAAATATAACACTAGCCAGCATGGCAGAAAACAGAAAACTCGGGACACAGAAAAAGCTTTTCAAGCCCCATTCACCCATCCAGAAGTGCCCCCAAAGGAAGGCTTTGGGTACAAGTGAACTCCCCAGGGGAGCCTTTATGCAGCCCCACATGCAACTGGACCCTCCAGGTTCACTCTTTCACCGCAAGCCTAAATATATCCCTCGGCGCAATGGGAGAAGACTGAACAAGCGGGCATCAGAAAATGCATTGCGATTCCCCTTGGACCATCCCAAAAGTGCCCCCAGAGGAAGGCTTTGGGTACAACTGAACTCCCCAGGGGAGCCTTTATGCAGGCCCATACGCAACTGGACCCTCCTTGTTCACTGTTTACGAGCAACCCTAAATATACCCCTAGCCAGCATGGCAGAAGAGTGAAAACTCGGGCCACAGAAAAAGCGTTTCAAGCCCCTTTCGCCCATCCAGAAGTGCCCCCAAAGGAAGGCTTTGGGTACAACTGAACTCCCCAGGGGAGCCTTTACGCAGCCCCACATGCAACTGGACCCTCCTTGTTCACTGTTTACGAGCAACCCTAAATATACCCCTAGCCACCATGGCAGAAGACTGAAAACTCGGGCTCCAGAAAATGCGTTTCAAGCCCCATTCACCCATCCAGAAGTGCCCCCAAAGGAAGGCTTTGGGTACAACTGAACTCCCCAGGGGAGCCTTTATGCAGCCCCACATGCAACTGGACCCTCCGGGTTCCCTCTTTCACAGCAACCCTAAATATAGCCCTGGCCCGCATGGCCCTCGACTGAAAGCTCGGGCCACAGAAAATGTGTTACGAGCCCAATTCGCCCATCCAAAAGTGCCCCCAAAGGAAGGCTTTGGGTACAAGTGAACTCCCCAGGGGAGCCTTAACGCAGCCCCACATGCAACTGGACCCTCCGTGTTCACTCTTTCACCACAAGCCTAAATATAGCCCTCGGCGCAATGGGAGAAGACTGAACAAGTGGGCATCAGAAAACGCATAGCGATTCCCCTTGGACCATCCCAAAGTGCCCCCAGAGGAAGGCTTTGGGTACAACTGAACTCCCCAGGGGAGCCTTAACGCAGCCCCACATGCAACTGGACCCTCTGTATTCGCTCTTTCAGAGCAACCCTAAATATAGCCCTGGCCCGCCTGGCAGTAGACTGAAAACTCGGGCCCCAGAAAAACTGTTAAAAGCCTAATTCGCCCATCCAAAAGTGCCCCCAAAGGAAGGCTTTGGGTACAACTGGACTCCCCAGGGGAGCCTTTACGCAGCCCCACATGCAACTGGACCCTCCGTGTTCGCTCTTTACAGCAACCCTAAATATACCCCTAGCCACCATGGCAGAAGACTGAAAACTCGGGCTCCAGAAAAAGCGTTTCAAGCCCCTTTCGCCCATCCAGAAGTGCCCCCAAAGGAAGGCTTTGGGTACAACTGAACTCCCCAGGGGAGCCTTTACGAAGCCCCACATGCAACTGGACCCTCCGTATTCGCTCTTTCACAGCAACCCTAAATATAGCCCTGGCCCGCCTGGCAGTCGACTGAAAACTCGGGCCCCAGAAAAACTGTTAAAAGCCTAATTTGCCCATACAAAAGTGCCCCCAGAGGAAGGCTTTGGGTACAAGTGAACTCCCCAGGGGAGCCTTTATGCAGGCCCATACGCAACTGGACCCCCCGTGTTCGCTGTTTACAAGCAACACTAAATATAACACAAGCCACCATGGCAGAAAACAGAAAACTCGGGACACAGAAAAAGCTTTTCAAGCCCCATTCACCCATCCAGAAGTGCCCCCAAAGGAAGGCTTTGGGTACAACTGAACTCCCCAGGGGAGCCTTTATGCAGCCCCACATGCAACTGGACCCTCCGGGTTCACTCTTTCACCGCAAGCCTAAATATAGCCCTCGGCGCAATGGGAGAAGACTGAAAAAGCGGGCATCTGAAAACGCATTGCGATTCCCCTTGGACCATCCCAAAGTGCCCCCAAAGGAAGGCTTTGGGTACAACTGGACTCCCCAGGGGAGCCTTAACGCAGCCCCACATGCAACTGGACCCTCTGTATTCCCTCTTTCACAGCAACCCTAAATATAGCCCTGGCCCGCCTGGCAGTCGACTGAAAAATCGGGCCCCAGAAAAACTGTTAAAAGCCTAATTCGCCCATCCAAAAGTGCCCCCAAAGGAAGGCTTTGGGTACAAGTGAACTCCCCAGGGGAGCCTTTATGCAGCCCCACATGCAACTGGACCCTCCGGGTTCGCTCTTTACAGCAACCCTAAATATACCCCTAGCCACCATGGCAGAAGACTGAAAACTCGGGCTCCAGAAAATGCGTTTCAAGCCCCTTTCGCCCATCCAGAAGTGCCCCCAAAGGAAGGCTTTGGGTACAAGTGAACTCCCCAGGGGAGCCTTTACGCAGCCCCACATGCAACTGGACCCTCCTTGTTCACTGTTTACGAGCAACCCTAAATATACCCCTAGCCACCATGGCAGAAGACTGAAAACTCGGGCTCCAGAAAATGCGTTTCAAGCTCCATTCACCCATCCAGAAGTGCCCCCAAAGGAAGGCTTTGGGTACAAGTGAACTCCCCAGGGGAGCCTTTATGCAGCCCCACATGCAACTGGACCCTCCTTGTTCACTGTTTACGAGCAACCCTATATAAACCCCAGCCACCATGGCAGAAGACTGAAAACTCGGGCTCCAGAAAATGCGTTTCAAGCCCCATTCACCCATCCAGAAGTGCCCCCAAAGGAAGGCTTTGGGTACAACTGAACTCCCCAGGGGAGCCTTTATGCAGCCCCACATGCAACTGGACCCTCCGGGTTCCCTCTTTCACAGCAACCCTAAATATAGCCCTGGCCCGCATGGCCCTCGACTGAAAGCTCGGGCCACAGAAAATGTGTTACGAGCCCAATTCGCCCATCCAAAAGTGCCCCCAAAGGAAGGCTTTGGGTACAAGTGAACTCCCCAGGGGAGCCTTTATGCAGCCCCACATGCAACTGGACCCTCTGGGTTCACTCTTTCACCGCAAGCCTAAATATAGCCCTCGGCGCAATGGGAGAAGACTGAAAAAGCGGGCATCTGAAAACGCATTGCGATTCCCCTTGGACCATCCCAAAGTGCCCCCAAAGGAAGGCTTTGGGTACAACTGGACTCCCCAGGTGAGCTTTAACGCAGCCCCACATGCAACTGGACCCTCCGTATTCGCTCTTTCACAGCAACCCTAAATATAGCCCTGGCCCGCATGGCAGACGACTGAAAAATCGGGCCCCAGAAAACGTGCTACAAGCCCCATTTGACCATCCAAAAGTGCCCCCAAAGGAAGGCTTTGGGTACAAGTGAACTCCCCAGGGGAGCCTTTATGCAGGCCCATACGCAACTGGACCCTCCTTGTTCACTGTTTACGAGCAACCCTAAATATACCCCTAGCCAGCATGGCAGAAGACTGAAAACTCGGGCCACAGAAAAAGCGTACAAGCCCCTTTCGCCCATCAAGAAGTGCCCCCAAAGGAAGGCTTTGGGTACAAGTGAACTCCCCAGGGGAGCCTTTACGCAGCCCCACATGCAACTGGACCCTCCTTGTTCACTGTTTACGAGCAACCCTAAATATACCCCTAGCCACATGGCAGAAGACTGAAAACTCGGGCTCCAGAAAATGCGTTTCAAGCCCCATTCACCCATCCAGAAGTGCCCCCAAAGGAAGGCTTTGGGTACAACTGAACTCCCCAGGGGAGCCTTTATGCAGCCCCACATGCAACTGGACCCTCCAGGTTCCCTCTTTCACAGCAACCCTAAATATAGCCCTGGCCCGCATGGCAGTCGACTGAAAGCTCGGGCCACAGAAAATATGTTACGAGCCCAATTCGCCCATCCAAAAGTGCCCCCAAAGGAAGGCTTTGGGTACAAGTGAACTCCCCAGGGGAGCCTTTATGCAGCCCCACATGCAACTGGACCCTCCGGGTTCACTCTTTCACCGCAACCCTAAATATAGCCCTGGCCCGCATGGCAGACGACTGAAAAATCGGGCCCCAGAAAACGTGCTACAAGCCCCATTTGACCATCCAAAAGTGCCCCCAAAGGAAGGCTTTGGGTACAAGTGAACTCCCCAGGGGAGCCTTTATGCAGGCCCATACGCAACTGGACCCCCCGTGTTCGCTGTTTACAAGCAACCCTAAATATAACACTAGCCACCATGGCAGAAAACAGAAAACTCGGGCCCCAGAAAAACTGTTAAAAGCCTAATTCGCCCATCCAAAAGTGCCCCCAAAGGAAGGCTTTGGGTACAAGTGAACTCCCCAGGGTAGCCTTTATGCAGCCCCACATGCAACTGGACCCTCCGGGTTCACTCTTTCACCGCAAGCCTAAATATAGCCCTCGGCGCAATGGGAGAAGACTGAAAAAGCGGGCATCTGAAAACGCATTGCGATTCCCCTTGGACCATCCCAAAGTGCCCCCAAAGGAAGGCTTTGGGTACAACTGGACTCCCCAGGGGAGCCTTAACGCAGCCCCACATGCAACTGGACCCTCTGTATTCCCTCTTTCACAGCAACCCTAAATATAGCCCTGGCCCGCCTGGCAGTCGACTGAAAACTCGGGCCCCAGAAAAACTGTTAAAAGCCTAATTCGCCCATCCAAAAGTGCCCCCAAAGGAAGGCTTTGGGTACAAGTGAACTCCCCAGGGGAGCCTTTATGCAGCCCCACATGCAACTGGACCCTCCGTGGTCGCTCTTTACAGCAACCCTAAATATAACACTAGCCACCATGGCAGAAGACTGAAAACTCGGGCTCCAGAAAAAGCGTTTCAAGCCCCTTTCGCCCATCCAGAAGTGCCCCCAAAGGAAGGCTTTGGGTACAAGTGAACTCCCCATGGGAGCCTTTATGCAGCCCCACATGCAACTGGACCCTCCTTGTTCACTGTTTACGAGCAACCCTAAATATACCCCTAGCCACATGGCAGAAGACTGAAAACTCGGGCTCCAGAAAATGCGTTTCAAGCCCCATTCACCCATCCAGAAGTGCCCCCAAAGGAAGGCTTTGGGTACAACTGAACTCCCCAGGGGAGCCTTTATGCAGCCCCACATGCAACTGGACCCTCCGGGTTCCCTCTTTCACAGCAACCCTAAATATAGCCCTGGCCCGCATGGCAGTCGACTGAAAGCTCGGGCCACAGAAAATGTGTTACGAGCCCAAATCGCCCATCCAAAAGTGCCCCCAAAGGAAGGCTTTGGGTACAACTGGACTCCCCAGGGGAGCCTTTATGCAGCCCCACATGCAACTGGACCCTCTGGGTTCACTCTTTCACCGCAAGCCTAAATATAGCCCTCGGCGCAATGGGAGAAGACTGAAAAAGCGGGCATCTGAAAACGCATTGCGATTCCCCTTGGACCATCCCAAAGTGCCCCCAAAGGAAGGCTTTGGGTACAACTGGACTCCCCAGGGGAGCCTTAACGCAGCCCCACATGCAACTGGACCCTCTGTATTTGCTCTTTCACAGCAACCCTAAATATAGCCCTGGCCCGCCTGGCAGTCGACTGAAAACTCGGGCCCCAGAAAAACTGTTAAAAGCCTAATTCGCCCATCCAAAAGTGCCCCCAAAGGAAGGCTTTGGGTACAAGTGAACTCCCCAGGGGAGCCTTTACGCAGCCCCACATGCAACTGGACCCTCCGTGTTCGCTCTTTACAGCAACCCTAAATATACCCCTAGCCACCATGGCAGAAGACTGAAAACTCGGGCTCCAGAAAATGCGTTTCAAGCCCCTTTCGCCCATCCAGAAGTGCCCCCAAAGGAAGGCTTTGGGTACAACTGAACTCCCCAGGGGAGCCTTTATGCAGCCCCACATGCAACTGGACCCTCCGGGTTCACTCTTTCACAGCAACCCTAAATATAGCCCTGGCCCGCATGGCAGAAGACTGAAAACTCGGGCCACAGAAAATGTGCTACAAGTCCCATTCGCCCATCCAAAAGTGCCCCCAAACGAAGGCTTTGGGTACAACTGAACTCCCCAGGGGAGCCTTTATGCAGGCCCATACGCAACTGGACCCCCCGTGTTCGCTGTTTACAAGCAACCCTAAATATAACACTAGCCAGCATGGCAGAAAACAGAAAACTCGGGACACAGAAAAAGCTTTTCAAGCCCCATTCACCCATCCAGAAGTGCCCCCAAAGGAAGGCTTTGGGTACAAGTGAACTCCCCAGGGTAGCCTTTATGCAGCCCCACATGCAACTGGACCCTCCAGGTTCACTCTTTCACCGCAAGCCTAAATATAGCCCTCGGCGCAATGGGAGAAGACTGAACAAGCGGTCATCAGAAAATGCATTGCGATTCCCCTTGGACCATCCCAAAAGTGCCCCCAAAGGAAGGCTTTGGGTAGAAGTGAACTCCCCAGGGGAGTCTTTATGCAGGCCCATACGCAACTGGACCCTCCTTGTTCACTGTTTACGAGCAACCCTAAATATACCCCTAGCCAGCATGGCAGAAGAGTGAAAACTCGGGCCACAGAAAAAGCGTTTCAAGCCCCTTTCGCCCATCCAGAAGTGCCCCCAAAGGAAGGCTTTGGGTACAACTGAACTCCCCAGGGGAGCCTTTACGCAGCCCCACATGCAACTGGACCCTCCTTGTTCACTGTTTACGAGCAACCCTAAATATACCCCTAGCCACCATGGCAGAAGACTGAAAACTCGGGCTCCAGAAAATGCGTTTCAAGCCCCATTCACCCATCCAGAAGTGCCCCCAAAGGAAGGCTTTGGGTACAACTGAACTCCCCAGGGGAGCCTTTATGCAGCCCCACATGCAACTGGACCCTCCGGGTTCCCTCTTTCACAGCAACCCTAAATATAGCCCTGGCCCACATGGCAGTCGACTGAAAGCTCGGGCCACAGAAAATGTGTTACGAGCCCAATTCGCCCATCCAAAAGTGCCCCCAAAGGAAGGCTTTGGGTACAAGTGAACTCCCCAGGGGAGCCTTAACGCAGCCCCACATGCAACTGGACCCTCTGGGTTCACTCTTTCACCGCAAGCCTAAATATAGCCCTCGGCGCAATGGGAGAAGACTGAAAAAGCGGGCATCTGAAAACGCATTGCGATTCCCCTTGGACCATCCCAAAGTGCCCCCAAAGGAAGGCTTTGGGTACAACTGGACTCCCCAGGGGAGCCTTAACGCAGCCCCACATGCAACTGGACCCTCTGTATTTACTCTTTCACAGCAACCCTAAATATAGCCCTGGCCCGCATGGCAGACGACTGAAAAATCGGGCCCCAGAAAATGTGTTGCGAGCCCAATTCGCCCATCCAAAAGTGCCCCCAAAGGAAGGCTTTGGGTACAAGTGAACTCCCCAGGGGAGCCTTTACGCAGCCCCACATGCAACTGGACCCTCCTTGTTCACTGTTTACGAGCAACCCTAAATATACCCCTAGCCACCATGGCAGAAGACTGAAAACTCGGGCTCCAGAAAATGCGTTTCAAGCCCCATTCACCCATCCAGAAGTGCCCCCAAAGGAAGGCTTTGGGTACAACTGAACTCCCCAGGGGAGCCTTTATGCAGCCCCACATGCAACTGGACCCTCCGGGTTCCCTCTTTCACAGCAACCCTAAATATAGCCCTGGCCCGCATGGCAGTCGACTGAAAGCTCGGGCCACAGAAAATGTGTTACGAGCCCAAATCGCCCATCCAAAAGTGCCCCCAAAGGAAGGCTTTGGGTACAACTGGACTCCCCAGGGGAGCCTTTATGCAGCCCCACATGCAACTGGACCCTCTGGGTTCACTCTTTCACCGCAAGCCTAAATATAGCCCTCGGCGCAATGGGAGAAGACTGAAAAAGCGGGCATCTGAAAACGCATTGCGATTCCCCTTGGACCATCCCAAAGTGCCCCCAAAGGAAGGCTTTGGGTACAACTGGACTCCCCAGGGGAGCCTTAACGCAGCCCCACATGCAACTGGACCCTCTGTATTTGCTCTTTCACAGCAACCCTAAATATAGCCCTGGCCCGCCTGGCAGTCGACTGAAAACTCGGGCCCCAGAAAAACTGTTAAAAGCCTAATTCGCCCATCCAAAAGTGCCCCCAAAGGAAGGCTTTGGGTACAAGTGAACTCCCCAGGGGAGCCTTTACGCAGCCCCACATGCAACTGGACCCTCCGTGTTCGCTCTTTACAGCAACCCTAAATATACCCCTAGCCACCATGGCAGAAGACTGAAAACTCGGGCTCCAGAAAATGCGTTTCAAGCCCCTTTCGCCCATCCAGAAGTGCCCCCAAAGGAAGGCTTTGGGTACAACTGAACTCCCCAGGGGAGCCTTTATGCAGCCCCACATGCAACTGGACCCTCCGGGTTCACTCTTTCACAGCAACCCTAAATATAGCCCTGGCCCGCATGGCAGAAGACTGAAAACTCGGGCCACAGAAAATGTGCTACAAGTCCCATTCGCCCATCCAAAAGTGCCCCCAAACGAAGGCTTTGGGTACAACTGAACTCCCCAGGGGAGCCTTTATGCAGGCCCATACGCAACTGGACCCCCCGTGTTCGCTGTTTACAAGCAACCCTAAATATAACACTAGCCAGCATGGCAGAAAACAGAAAACTCGGGACACAGAAAAAGCTTTTCAAGCCCCATTCACCCATCCAGAAGTGCCCCCAAAGGAAGGCTTTGGGTACAAGTGAACTCCCCAGGGTAGCCTTTATGCAGCCCCACATGCAACTGGACCCTCCAGGTTCACTCTTTCACCGCAAGCCTAAATATAGCCCTCGGCGCAATGGGAGAAGACTGAACAAGCGGTCATCAGAAAATGCATTGCGATTCCCCTTGGACCATCCCAAAAGTGCCCCCAAAGGAAGGCTTTGGGTAGAAGTGAACTCCCCAGGGGAGTCTTTATGCAGGCCCATACGCAACTGGACCCTCCTTGTTCACTGTTTACGAGCAACCCTAAATATACCCCTAGCCAGCATGGCAGAAGAGTGAAAACTCGGGCCACAGAAAAAGCGTTTCAAGCCCCTTTCGCCCATCCAGAAGTGCCCCCAAAGGAAGGCTTTGGGTACAACTGAACTCCCCAGGGGAGCCTTTACGCAGCCCCACATGCAACTGGACCCTCCTTGTTCACTGTTTACGAGCAACCCTAAATATACCCCTAGCCACCATGGCAGAAGACTGAAAACTCGGGCTCCAGAAAATGCGTTTCAAGCCCCATTCACCCATCCAGAAGTGCCCCCAAAGGAAGGCTTTGGGTACAACTGAACTCCCCAGGGGAGCCTTTATGCAGCCCCACATGCAACTGGACCCTCCGGGTTCCCTCTTTCACAGCAACCCTAAATATAGCCCTGGCCCACATGGCAGTCGACTGAAAGCTCGGGCCACAGAAAATGTGTTACGAGCCCAATTCGCCCATCCAAAAGTGCCCCCAAAGGAAGGCTTTGGGTACAAGTGAACTCCCCAGGGGAGCCTTAACGCAGCCCCACATGCAACTGGACCCTCTGGGTTCACTCTTTCACCGCAAGCCTAAATATAGCCCTCGGCGCAATGGGAGAAGACTGAAAAAGCGGGCATCTGAAAACGCATTGCGATTCCCCTTGGACCATCCCAAAGTGCCCCCAAAGGAAGGCTTTGGGTACAACTGGACTCCCCAGGGGAGCCTTAACGCAGCCCCACATGCAACTGGACCCTCTGTATTTACTCTTTCACAGCAACCCTAAATATAGCCCTGGCCCGCATGGCAGACGACTGAAAAATCGGGCCCCAGAAAATGTGTTGCGAGCCCAATTCGCCCATCCAAAAGTGCCCCCAAAGGAAGGCTTTGGGTACAAGTGAACTCCCCAGGGGAGCCTTTACGCAGCCCCACATGCAACTGGACCCTCCTTGTTCACTGTTTACGAGCAACCCTAAATATACCCCTAGCCACCATGGCAGAAGACTGAAAACTCGGGCTCCAGAAAATGCGTTTCAAGCCCCATTCACCCATCCCAAAGTGCCCCCAAAGGAAGGCTTTGGGTAAAACTGAACTCCCCAGGGGAGCCTTTATGCAGCCCCACATGCAACTGGACCCTCCGGGTTCACTCTTTCACCGCAACCCTAAATATAGCCCTGGCCCGCATGGCAGACGACTGAAAAATCGGGCCCCAGAAAACGTGCTACAAGCCCCATTTGACCATCCAAAAGTGCCCCCAAAGGAAGGCTTTGGGTACAAGTGAACTCCCCAGGGGAGCCTTTATGCAGGCCCATACGCAACTGGACCCCCCGTGTTCGCTGTTTACAAGCAACCCTAAATATAACACTAGCCAGCATGGCAGAAAACAGAAAACTCGGGACACAGAAAAAGCTTTTCAAGCCCCATTCACCCATCCAGAAGTGCCCCCAAAGGAAGGCTTTGGGTACAAGTGAACTCCCCAGGGTAGCCTTTATGCAGCCCCACATGCAACTGGACCCTCCGGGTTCACTCTTTCACCGCAAGCCTAAATATAGCCCTCGGCGCAATGGGAGAAGACTGAAAAAGCGGGCATCTGAAAACGCATTGCGATTCCCCTTGGACCATCCCAAAGTGCCCCCAAAGGAAGGCTTTGGGTACAACTGGACTCCCCAGGGGAGCCTTAACGCAGCCCCACATGCAACTGGACCCTCTGTATTCCCTCTTTCACAGCAACCCTAAATATAGCCCTGGCCCGCCTGGCAGTCGACTGAAAACTCGGGCCCCAGAAAAACTGTTAAAAGCCTAATTCGCCCATCCAAAAGTGCCCCCAAAGGAAGGCTTTGGGTACAAGTGAACTCCCCAGGGGAGCCTTTATGCAGCCCCACATGCAACTGGACCCTCCGTGTTCGCTCTTTACAGAAACCCTAAATATACCCCTAGCCACCATGGCAGAAGACTGAAAACTCGGGCTCCAGAAAAAGCGTTTCAAGCCCCTTTTGCCCATCCAGAAGTGCCCCCAAAGGAAGGCTTTGGGTACAAGTGAACTCCCCAGGGGAGCCTTTACGCAGCCCCACATGCAACTGGACCCTCCTTGTTCACTGTTTACGAGCAACCCTAAATATACCCCTAGCCACCATGGCAGAAGACTGAAAACTCGGGCTCCAGAAAATGCGTTTCAAGCTCCATTCACCCATCCAGAAGTGCCCCCAAAGGAAGGCTTTGGGTACAAGTGAACTCCCCAGGGGAGCCTTTATGCAGCCCCACATGCAACTGGACCCTCCTTGTTCACTGTTTACGAGCAACCCTAAATATACCCCTAGCCACCATGGCAGAAGACTGAAAACTCGGGCTCCAGAAAATGCGTTTCAAGCCCCATTCACCCATCCAGAAGTGCCCCCAAAGGAAGGCTTTGGGTACAACTGAACTCCCCAGGGGAGCCTTTATGCAGCCCCACATGCAACTGGACCCTCCGGGTTCCCTCTTTCACAGCAACCCTAAATATAGCCCTGGCCCGCATGGCCCTCGACTGAAAGCTCGGGCCACAGAAAATGTGTTACGAGCCCAATTCGCCCATCCAAAAGTGCCCCCAAAGGAAGGCTTTGGGTACAAGTGAACTCCCCAGGGGAGCCTTTATGCAGCCCCACATGCAACTGGACCCTCCGGGTTCACTCTTTCACCGCAAGCCTAAATATAGCCCTCGGCGCAATGGGAGAAGACTGAAAAAGCGGGCATCTGAAAACGCATTGCGATTCCCCTTGGACCATCCCAAAGTGCCCCCAAAGGAAGGCTTTGGGTACAACTGGACTCCCCAGGGGAGCTTTAACGCAGCCCCACATGCAACTGGACCCTCCGTATTCGCTCTTTCACAGCAACCCTAAATATAGCCCTGGCCCGCATGGCAGACGACTGAAAAATCGGGCCCCAGAAAACGTGCTACAAGCCCCATTTGACCATCCAAAAGTGCCCCCAAAGGAAGGCTTTGGGTACAAGTGAACTCCCCAGGGGAGCCTTTATGCAGGCCCATACGCAACTGGACCCTCCTTGTTCACTGTTTACGAGCAACCCTAAATATACCCCTAGCCAGCATGGCAGAAGAGTGAAAACTCGGGCCACAGAAAAAGCGTAAAAGCCCCTTTCGCCCATCAAGAAGTGCCCCCAAAGGAAGGCTTTGGGTACAAGTGAACTCCCCAGGGGAGCCTTTACGCAGCCCCACATGCAACTGGACCCTCCTTGTTCACTGTTTACGAGCAACCCTAAATATACCCCTAGCCACATGGCAGAAGACTGAAAACTCGGGCTCCAGAAAATGCGTTTCAAGCCCCATTCACCCATCCAGAAGTGCCCCCAAAGGAAGGCTTTGGGTACAACTGAACTCCCCAGGGGAGCCTTTATGCAGCCCCACATGCAACTGGACCCTCTGTATTCCCTCTTTCACAGCAACCCTAAATATAGCCCTGGCCCGCATGGCAGTCGACTGAAAGCTCGGGCCACAGAAAATATGTTACGAGCCCAATTCGCCCATCCAAATGTGCCCCCAAAGGAAGGCTTTGGGTACAACTGAACTCCCCAGGGGAGCCTTTATGCAGCCCCACATGCAACTGGACCCTCCGTGTTCGCTCTTTACAGCAACCCTAAATATACCCCTAGCCACCATGGCAGAAGACTGAAAACTCGGGCTCCAGAAAATGCGTTTCAAGCCCCTTTCGCCCATCCAGAAGTGCCCCCAAAGGAAGGCTTTGGGTACAACTGAACTCCCCAGGGGAGCCTTTACGCAGCCCCACATGCAACTGGACCCTCCGGGTTCCCTCTTTCACAGCAACCCTAAATATAGCCCTGGCCCGCATGGCAGAAGACTGAAAACTCGGGCCACAGAAAATGTGCTACAAGTCCCATTCGCCCATCCAAAAGTGCCCCCAAACGAAGGCTTTGGGTACAACTGAACTCCCCAGGGGAGCCTTTATGCAGGCCCATACGCAACTGGACCCCCCGTGTTCGCTGTTTACAAGCAACCCTAAATATAACACTAGCCAGCATGGCAGAAAACAGAAAACTCGGGACACAGAAAAAGCTTTTCAAGCCCCATTCACCCATCCAGAAGTGCCCCCAAAGGAAGGCTTTGGGTACAAGTGAACTCCCCAGGGTAGCCTTTATGCAGCCCCACATGCAACTGGACCCTCCGGGTTCACTCTTTCACCGCAAGCCTAAATATAGCCCTCGGCGCAATGGGAGAAGACTGAACAAGCGGGCATCAGAAAATGCATTGCGATTCCCCTTTGACCATCCCAAAGTGCCCCCAGAGGAAGGCTTTGGGTACAACTGAACTCCCCAGGGGAGCCTTAACGCAGCCCCACATGCAACTGGACCCTCTGTATTCGCTCTTTCACAGCAACCCTAAATATAGCCCTGGCCCGCCTGGCAGACGACTGAAAAATCGGGCCCCAGAAAAACTGTTAAAAGCCTAATTCGCCCATCCAAAAGTGCCCCCAAAGGAAGGCTTTGGGTACAAGTGAACTCCCCAGGGGAGCCTTTACGCAGCCCCACATGCAACTGGACCCTCCGTGTTCGCTCTTTACAGCAACCCTAAATATACCCCTAGCCACCATGGCAGAAGACTGAAAACTCGGGCTCCAGAAAATGCGTTTCAAGCCCCTTTCGCCCATCCAGAAGTGCCCCCAAAGGAAGGCTTTGGGTACAACTGAACTCCCCAGGGGAGCCTTTACGCAGCCCCACATGCAACTGGACCCTCCGTATTCGCTCTTTCACAGCAACCCTAAATATAGCCCTGGCCCGCATGGCAGACGACTGAAAAATCGGGCCCCAGAAAACGTGCTACAAGCCCCATTTGACCATCCAAAAGTGCCCCCAAAGGAAGGCTTTGGGTACAAGTGAACTCCCCAGGGGAGCCTTTATGCAGGCCCATACGCAACTGGACCCCCCGTGTTCGCTGTTTACAAGCAACCCTAAATATAACACTAGCCAGCATGGCAGAAAACAGAAAACTCGGGACACAGAAAAAGCTTTTCAAGCCCCATTCACCCATCCAGAAGTGCCCCCAAAGGAAGGCTTTGGGTACAAGTGAACTCCCCAGGGTAGCCTTTATGCAGCCCCACATGCAACTGGACCCTCCAGGTTCACTCTTTCACCGCAAGCCTAAATATAGCCCTCGGCGCAATGGGAGAAGACTGAACAAGCGGTCATCAGAAAATGCATTGCGATTCCCCTTGGACCATCCCAAAAGTGCCCCCAGAGGAAGGCTTTGGGTACAAGTGAACTCCCCAGGGGAGCCTTTATGCAGGCCCATACGCAACTGGACCCTCCTTGTTCACTGTTTACGAGCAACCCTAAATATACCCCTAGCCAGCATGGCAGAAGAGTGAAAACTCGGGCCACAGAAAAAGCGTTTCAAGCCCCTTTCGCCCATCCAGAAGTGCCCCCAAAGGAAGGCTTTGGGTACAACTGAACTCCCCAGGGGAGCCTTTACGCAGCCCCACATGCAACTGGACCCTCCTTGTTCACTGTTTACGAGCAACCCTAAATATACCCCTAGCCACCATGGCAGAAGACTGAAAACTCGGGCTCCAGAAAATGCGTTTCAAGCCCAATTCGCCCATCCAAAAGTGCCCCCAAAGGAAGGCTTTGGGTACAACTGAACTCCCCAGGGGAGCCTTTATGCAGCCCCACATGCAACTGGACCCTCTGGGTTCACTCTTTCACCGCAAGCCTAAATATAGCCCTCGGCGCAATGGGAGAAGACTGAAAAAGCGGGCATCTGAAAACGCATTGCGATTCCCCTTGGACCATCCCAAAGTGCCCCCAGAGGAAGGCTTTGGGTACAACTGGACTCCCCAGGGGAGCCTTAACGCAGCCCCAAATGCAACTGGACCCTCTGTATTCGCTCTTTCTCAGCAACCCTAAATATAGCCCTGGCCCGCCTGGCAGTCGACTGAAAACTCGGGCCCCAGAAAAACTGTTAAAAGCCTAATTCGCCCATCCAAAAGTGCCCCCAAAGGAAGGCTTTGGGTACAAGTGAACTCCCCAGGGGAGCCTTTACGCAGCCCCACATGCAACTGGACCCTCCGTGTTCGCTCTTTACAGCAACCCTAAATATACCCCTAGCCACCATGGCAGAAGACTGAAAACTCGGGCTCCAGAAAATGCGTTTCAAGCCCCTTTTGCCCATCCAGAAGTGCCCCCAAAGGAAGGCTTTGGGTACAAGTGAACTCCCCAGGGGAGCCTTTACGCAGCCCCACATGCAACTGGACCCTCCGTATTCGCTCTTTCACAGCAACCCTAAATATAGCCCTGGCCCGCATGGAAGACGACTGAAAAATCGGGCCCCAGAAAACGTGCTACAAGCCCCATTTGACCATCCAAAAGTGCCCCCAAAGGAAGGCTTTGGGTACAAGTGAACTCCCCAGGGGAGCCTTTATGCAGGCCCATACGCAACTGGACCCCCCGTGTTCGCTGTTTACAAGCAACCCTAAATATAACACTAGCCAGCATGGCAGAAAACAGAAAACTCGGGCCACAGAAAAAGCGTTTCAAGCCCCTTTCGCCCATCAAGAAGTGCCCCCAAAGGAAGGCTTTGGGTACAAGTGAACTCCCCAGGGGAGCCTTTACGCAGCCCCACATGCAACTGGACCCTCCTTGTTCACTGTTTACGAGCAACCCTAAATATACCCCTAGCCACCATGGCAGAAGACTGAAAACTCGGGCTCCAGAAAATGCGTTTCAAGCCCCATTCACCCATCCAGAAGTGCCCCCAAAGGAAGGCTTTGGGTACAACTGAACTCCCCAGGGGAGCCTTTATGCAGCCCCACATGCAACTGGACCCTCCGGGTTCCCTCTTTCACAGCAACCCTAAATATAGCCCTGGCCCGCATGGCCCTCGACTGAAAGCTCGGGCCACAGAAAATGTGTTACGAGCCCAATTCGCCCATCCAAAAGTGCCCCCAAAGGAAGGCTTTGGGTACAAGTGAACTCCCCAGGGGAGCCTTAACGCAGCCCCACATGCAACTGGACCCTCTGGGTTCACTCTTTCACCGCAAGCCTAAATATAGCCCTCGGCGCAATGGGAGAAGACTGAAAAAGCGGGCATCTGAAAACGCATTGCGATTCCCCTTGGACCATCCCAAAGTGCCCCCAAAGGAAGGCTTTGGGTACAACTGGACTCCCCAGGGGAGCCTTAACGCAGCCCCACATGCAACTGGACCCTCCGTATTCGCTCTTTCACAGCAACCCTAAATATAGCCCTGGCCCGCATGGCAGACGACTGAAAAATCGGGCCACAGAAAATGTGTTGCGAGCCCAATTCGCCCATCCAAAAGTGCCCCCAAAGGAAGGCTTTGGGTACAAGTGAACTCCCCAGGGGAGCCTTTACGCAGCCCCACATGCAACTGGACCCTCCTTGTTCACTGTTTACGAGCAACCCTAAATATACCCCTAGCCACCATGGCAGAAGACTGAAAACTCGGGCTCCAGAAAATGCGTTTCAAGCCCCATTCACCCATCCAGAAGTGCCCCCAAAGGAAGGCTTTGGGTACAACTGAACTCCCCAGGGGAGCCTTTATGCAGCCCCACATGCAACTGGACCCTCCGTATTCGCTCTTTCACAGCAACCCTAAATATAGCCCTGGCCCGCATGGCAGACGACTGAAAAATCGGGCCCCAGAAAACGTGCTACAAGCCCCATTTGACCATCCAAAAGTGCCCCCAAAGGAAGGCTTTGGGTACAAGTGAACTCCCCAGGGGAGCCTTTATGCAGGCCCATACGCAACTGGACCCCCCTTGTTCGCTGTTTACAAGCAACCCTAAATATAACACTAGCCAGCATGGCAGAAAACAGAAAACTCGGGACACAGAAAAAGCTTTTCAAGCCCCATTCACCCATCCAGAAGTGCCCCCAAAGGAAGGCTTTGGGTACAAGTGAACTCCCCAGGGGAGCCTTTATGCAGCCCCACATGCAACTGGACCCTCCGGGTTCACTCTTTCACCGCAAGCCTAAATATAGCCCTCGGCGCAATGGGAGAAGACTGAAAAAGCGGGCATCTGAAAACGCATTGCGATTCTCCTTGGACCATTCCAAAGTGCCCCCAAAGGAATGCTTTGGGTACAACTGGACTCCCCAGGGGAGCCTTAACGCAGCCCCACATGCAACTGGACCCTCTGTATTCGCTCTTTCACAGCAACCCTAAATATAGCCCTGGCCCGCCTGGCAGTCGACTGAAAACTCGGGCCCCAGAAAAACTGTTAAAAGCCTAATTCGCCCATCCAAAAGTGCCCCCAAAGGAAGGCTTTGGGTACAAGTGAACTCCCCAGGGGAGCCTTTACGCAGCCCCACATGCAACTGGACCCTCCGTGTTCGCTCTTTACAGCAACCCTAAATATACCCCTAGCCACCATGGCAGAAGACTGAAAAATCGGGCTCCAGAAAATGCGTTTCAAGCCCCTTTCGCCCATCAAGAAGTGCCCCCAAAGGAAGGCTTTGGGTACAACTGAACTCCCCAGGGGAGCCTTTACGCAGCCCCACATGCAACTGGACCCTCCGTATTCGCTCTTTCACAGCAACCCTAAATATAGCCCTGGCCCGCATGGAAGACGACTGAAAAATCGGGCCCCAGAAAACGTGCTACAAGCCCCATTTGACCATCCAAAAGTGCCCCCAAAGGAAGGCTTTGGGTACAAGTAAACTCCCCAGGGGAGCCTTTATTCAGGCCCATACGCAACTGGACCCCCCGTATTCGCTGTTTACAAGCAACCCTAAATATAACACTAGCCAGCATGGCAGAAAACAGAAAACTCGGGCCACAGAAAAAGCGTTTCAAGCCCCTTTCGCCCATCAAGAAGTGCCCCCAAAGGAAGGCTTTGGGTACAACTGAACTCCCCAGGGGAGCCTTTACGCAGCCCCACATGCAACTGGACCCTCCTTGTTCACTGTTTACGAGCAACCCTAAATATACCCCTAGCCACCATGGCAGAAGACTGAAAACTCGGGCTCCAGAAAATGCGTTTCAAGCCCCATTCACCCATCCAGAAGTGCCCCCAAAGGAAGGCTTTGGGTACAACTGAACTCCCCAGGGGAGCCTTTATGCAGCCCCACATGCAACTGGACCCTCCGGGTTCCCTCTTTCACAGCAACCCTAAATATAGCCCTGGCCCGCATGGCAGTCGACTGAAAGCTCGGGCCACAGAAAATGTGTTACGAGCCCAATTCGCCCATCCAAAAGTGCCCCCAAAGGAAGGCTTTGGGTACAAGTGAACTCCCCAGGGGAGCCTTAACGCAGCCCCACATGCAACTGGACCCTCTGGGTTCACTCTTTCACCGCAAGCCTAAATATAGCCCTCGGCGCAATGGGAGAAGACTGAAAAAGCGGGCATCTGAAAACGCATTGCGATTCCCCTTGGACCATCCCAAAGTGCCCCCAAAGGAAGGCTTTGGGTACAACTGGACTCCCCAGGGGAGCCTTAACACAGCCCCACATGCAACTGGACCCTCCGTATTCGCTCTTTCACAGCAACCCTAAATATAGCCCTGGCCCGCATGGCAGACGACTGAAAAATCGGGCCACAGAAAATGTGTTGCGAGCCCAATTCGCCCATCCAAAAGTGCCCCCAAAGGAAGGCTTTGGGTACAAGTGAACTCCCCAGGGGAGCCTTTACGCAGCCCCACATGCAACTGGACCCTCCTTGTTCACTGTTTACGAGCAACCCTAAATATACCCCTAGCCACCATGGCAGAAGACTGAAAACTCGGGCTCCAGAAAATGCGTTTCAAGCCCCATTCACCCATCCAGAAGTGCCCCCAAAGGAAGGCTTTGGGTACAACTGAACTCCCCAGGGGAGCCTTTATGCAGCCCCACATGCAACTGGACCCTCCGTATTCGCTCTTTCACCGCAAGCCTAAATATAGCCCTGGCCCGCATGGCAGACGACTGAAAAATCGGGCCCCAGAAAACGTGCTACAAGCCCCATTCGACCATCCAAAAGTGCCCCCAAAGGAAGGCTTTGGGTACAAGTGAACTCCCCAGGGGAGCCTTTATGCAGGCCCATACGCAACTGGACCCCCCTTGTTCGCTGTTTACAAGCAACCCTAAATATAACACTAGCCAGCATGGCAGAAAACAGAAAACTCGGGACACAGAAAAAGCTTTTCAAGCCCCATTCACCCATCCAGAAGTGCCCCCAAAGGAAGGCTTTGGGTACAAGTGAACTCCCCAGGGGAGCCTTTATGCAGCCCCACATGCAACTGGACCCTCCGGGTTCACTCTTTCACCGCAAGCCTAAATATAGCCCTCGGCGCAATGGGAGAAGACTGAAAAAGCGGGCATCTGAAAACGCATTGCGATTCCCCTTGGACCATCCCAAAGTGCCCCCAAAGGAAGGCTTTGGGTACAACTGGACTCCCCAGGGGAGCCTTAACGCAGCCCCACATGCAACTGGACCCTCTGTATTCGCTCTTTCACAGCAACCCTAAATATAGCCCTGGCCCGCCTGGCAGTCGACTGAAAACTCGGGCCCCAGAAAAACTGTTAAAAGCCTAATTCGCCCATCCAAAAGTGCCCCCAAAGGAAGGCTTTGGGTACAACTGAACTCCCCAGGGGAGCCTTTATGCAGCCCCACATGCAACTGGACCCTCCGTGTTCGCTCTTTACAGCAACCCTAAATATACCCCTAGCCACCATGGCAGAAGACTGAAAACTCGGGCTCCAGAAACAGCGTTTCAAGCCCCTTTCGCCCATCCAGAAGTGCCCCCAAAGGAAGGCTTTGGGTACAAGTGAACTCCCCAGGGGAGCCTTTACGCAGCCCCACATGCAACTGGACCCTCCTTGTTCACTGTTTACGAGCAACCCTAAATATACCCCTAGCCACCATGGCAGAAGACTGAAAACTCGGGCTCCAGAAAATGCGTTTCAAGCTCCATTCACCCATCCAGAAGTGCCCCCAAAGGAAGGCTTTGGGTACAAGTGAACTCCCCAGGGGAGCCTTTACGCAGCCCCACATGCAACTGGACCCTCCTTGTTCACTGTTTACGAGCAACCCTAAATATACCCCTAGCCACCATGGCAGAAGACTGAAAACTCGGGCTCCAGAAAATGCGTTTCAAGCCCCATTCACCCATCCAGAAGTGCCCCCAAAGGAAGGCTTTGGGTACAACTGAACTCCCCAGGGGAGCCTTTATGCAGCCCCACATGCAACTGGACCCTCCGGGTTCCCTCTTTCACAGCAACCCTAAATATAGCCCTGGCCCGCATGGCCCTCGACTGAAAGCTCGGGCCACAGAAAATGTGTTACGAGCCCAATTCGCCCATCCAAAAGTGCCCCCAAAGGAAGGCTTTGGGTACAAGTGAACTCCCCAGGGGAGCCTTTATGCAGCCCCACATGCAACTGGACCCTCCTTGTTCACTGTTTACGAGCAACCCTAAATATACCCCTAGCCACCATGGCAGAAGACTGAAAACTCGGGCTCCAGAAAATGCGTTTCAAGCCCCTTTCGCCCATCCAGAAGTGCCCCCAAAGGAAGGCTTTGGGTACAAGTGAACTCCCCAGGGGAGCCTTTACGCAGCCCCACATGCAACTGGACCCTCCTTGTTCACTGTTTACGAGCAACCCTAAATATACCCCTAGCCACCATGGCAGAAGACTGAAAACTCGGGCTCCAGAAAATGCGTTTCAAGCTCCATTCACCCATCCAGAAGTGCCCCCAAAGGAAGGCTTTGGGTACAAGTGAACTCCCCAGGGGAGCCTTTACGCAGCCCCACATGCAACTGGACCCTCCTTGTTCACTGTTTACGAGCAACCCTAAATATACCCCTAGCCACATGGCAGAAGACTGAAAACTCGGGCTCCAGAAAATGCGTTTCAAGCCCCATTCACCCATCCAGAAGTGCCCCCAAAGGAAGGCTTTGGGTACAACTGAACTCCCCAGGGGAGCCTTTATGCAGGCCCATACGCAACTGGACCCCCCGTGTTCGCTGTTTCACAAGCAACCCTAAATATAACACTAGCCACCATGGCAGAAAACAGAAAACTCGGGCCCCAGAAAAACGTGTTAAGAGCCTAATTCGCCCATCCAAAAGTGCCCCCAAAGGAAGGCTTTGGGTACAAGTGAACTCCCCAGGGTAGCCTTTATGCAGCCCCACATGCAACTGGACCCTCCGGGTTCACTCTTTCACCGCAAGCCTAAATATAGCCCTCGGCGCAATGGGAGAAGACTGAAAAAGCGGGCATCTGAAAACGCATTGCGATTCCCCTTGGACCATCCCAAAGTGCCCCCAAAGGAAGGCTTTGGGTACAACTGGACTCCCCAGGGGAGCCTTAACGCAGCCCCACATGCAACTGGACCCTCTGTATTCCCTCTTTCACAGCAACCCTAAATATAGCCCTGGCCCGCCTGGCAGTCGACTGAAAACTCGGGCCCCAGAAAAACTGTTAAAAGCCTAATTCGCCCATCCAAAAGTGCCCCCAAAGGAAGGCTTTGGGTACAAGTGAACTCCCCAGGGGAGCCTTTATGCAGCCCCACATGCAACTGGACCCTCCGTGTTCGCTCTTTACAGCAACCCTAAATATAACACTAGCCACCATGGCAGAAGACTGAAAACTCGGGCTCCAGAAAAAGCGTTTCAAGCCCCTTTCGCCCATCCAGAAGTGCCCCCAAAGGAAGGCTTTGGGTACAAGTGAACTCCCCATGGGAGCCTTTATGCAGCCCCACATGCAACTGGACCCTCCTTGTTCACTGTTTACGAGCAACCCTAAATATACCCCTAGCCACATGGCAGAAGACTGAAAACTCGGGCTCCAGAAAATGCGTTTCAAGCCCCATTCACCCATCCAGAAGTGCCCCCAAAGGAAGGCTTTGGGTACAACTGAACTCCCCAGGGGAGCCTTTATGCAGCCCCACATGCAACTGGACCCTCCGGGTTCCCTCTTTCACAGCAACCCTAAATATAGCCCTGGCCCGCATGGCAGTCGACTGAAAGCTCGGGCCACAGAAAATGTGTTACGAGCCCAAATCGCCCATCCAAAAGTGCCCCCAAAGGAAGGCTTTGGGTACAACTGGACTCCCCAGGGGAGCCTTTATGCAGCCCCACATGCAACTGGACCCTCTGGGTTCACTCTTTCACCGCAAGCCTAAATATAGCCCTCGGCGCAATGGGAGAAGACTGAAAAAGCGGGCATCTGAAAACGCATTGCGATTCCCCTTGGACCATCCCAAAGTGCCCCCAAAGGAAGGCTTTGGGTACAACTGGACTCCCCAGGGGAGCCTTAACGCAGCCCCACATGCAACTGGACCCTCTGTATTCGCTCTTTCACAGCAACCCTAAATATAGCCCTGGCCCGCGTGGCAGAAGACTGAAAAATCGGGCCCCAGAAAACGTGCTACAAGCCCCTTTCGCCCATCCAGAAGTGCCCCCAAAGGAAGGCTTTGGGTACAAGTGAACTCCCCAGGGGAGCCTTTATGCAGGCCCATACGCAACTGGACCCTCCTTGTTCACTGTTTACGAGCAACCCTAAATATACCCCTAGCCAGCATGGCAGAAGAGTGAAAACTCGGGCCACAGAAAAAGCGTACAAGCCCCTTTCGCCCATCAAGAAGTGCCCCCAAAGGAAGGCTTTGGGTACAAGTGAACTCCCCAGGGGAGCCTTTACGCAGCCCCACATGCAACTGGACCCTCCTTGTTCACTGTTTACGAGCAACCCTAAATATACCCCTAGCCACATGGCAGAAGACTGAAAACTCGGGCTCCAGAAAATGCGTTTCAAGCCCCTTTCGCCCATCCAGAAGTGCCCCCAAAGGAAGGCTTTGGGTACAAGTGAACTCCCCAGGGGAGCCTTTACGCAGCCCCACATGCAACTGGACCCTCCTTGTTCACTGTTTACGAGCAACCCTAAATATACCCCTAGCCACCATGGCAGAAGACTGAAAACTCGGGCTCCACAAAATGCGTTTCAAGCTCCATTCACCCATCCAGAAGTGCCCCCAAAGGAAGGCTTTGGGTACAAGTGAACTCCCCAGGGGAGCCTTTACGCAGCCCCACATGCAACTGGACCCTCCTTGTTCACTGTTTACGAGCAACCCTAAATATACCCCTAGCCACATGGCAGAAGACTGAAAACTCGGGCTCCAGAAAATGCGTTTCAAGCCCCATTCACCCATCCAGAAGTGCCCCCAAAGGAAGGCTTTGGGTACAACTGAACTCCCCAGGGGAGCCTTTATGCAGCCCCACATGCAACTGGACCCTCCGGGTTCCCTCTTTCACAGCAACCCTAAATATAGCCCTGGCCCGCATGGCAGTCGACTGAAAGCTCGGGCCCCAGAAAACGTGTTACGAGCCCAATTCGCCCATCCAAAAGTGCCCCCAAAGGAAGGCTTTGGGTACAAGTGAACTCCCCAGGGGAGCCTTTATGCAGCCCCACATGCAACTGGACCCTCCGGGTTCACTCTTTCACCGCAAGCCTATATATAGCCCTCGGCGCAATGGGAGAAGACTGAAAAAGCGGGCATCTGAAAACGCATTGCGATTCCCCTTGGACCATCCCAAAGTGCCCCCAAAGGAAGGCTTTGGGTACAACTGGACTCCCCAGGGGAGCCTTAACGCAGCCCCACATGCAACTGGACCCTCTGTATTCGCTCTTTCACAGCAACCCTAAATATAGCCCTGGCCCGCATGGCAGAAGACTGAAAAATCGGGCCCCAGAAAACGTGCTACAAGCCCCTTTCGCCCATCCAGAAGTGCCCCCAAAGGAAGGCTTTGGGTACAAGTGAACTCCCCAGGGGAGCCTTTATGCAGGCCCATACGCAACTGGACCCTCCTTGTTCACTGTTTACGAGCAACCCTAAATATACCCCTAGCCAGCATGGCAGAAGAGTGAAAACTCGGGCCACAGAAAAAGCGTACAAGCCCCTTTCGCCCATCAAGAAGTGCCCCCAAAGGAAGGCTTTGGGTACAAGTGAACTCCCCAGGGGAGCCTTTACGCAGCCCCACATGCAACTGGACCCTCCTTGTTCACTGTTTACGAGCAACCCTAAATATAGCCCTGGCCCGCCTGGCAGAAGACTGAAAACTCGGGCTCCAGAAAATGCGTTTCAAGCCCCATTCACCCATCCAGAAGTGCCCCCAAAGGAAGGCTTTGGGTACAACTGAACTCCCCAGGGGAGCCTTTACGCAGCCCCACATGCAACTGGACCCTCCGGGTTCCCTCTTTCACAGCAACCCTAAATATAGCCCTGGCCCGCATGGCAGTCGACTGAAAGCTCGGGCCACAGAAAATGTGTTACGAGCCCAATTCGCCCATCCAAAAGTGCCCCCAAAGGAAGGCTTTGGGTACAACTGAACTCCCCAGAGGAGCCTTTATGCAGCCCCACATGCAACTGGACCCTCTGGGTTCACTCTTTCACCGCAAGCCTAAATATAGCCCTCGGCGCAATGGGAGAAGACTGAAAAAGCGGGCATCTGAAAACGCATTGCGATTCCCCTTGGACCATCCCAAAGTGCCCACAGAGGAAGGCTTTGGGTACAACTGGACTCCCCAGGGGAGCCTTAACGCAGCCCCACATGCAACTGGACCCTCCGTATTTGCTCTTTCACAGCAACCCTAAATATAGCCCTGGCCCGCGTGGCAGTCGACTGAAAACTCGGGCCCCAGAAAAACTGTTAAAAGCCTAATTCGCCCATCCAAAAGTGCCCCCAGAGGAAGGCTTTGGGTACAAGTGAACTCCCCAGGGGAGCCTTTACGCAGCCCCACATGCAACTGGACCCTCCGTGTTCGCTCTTTACAGCAACCCTAAATATACCCCTAGCCACCATGGCAGAAGACTGAAAACTCGGGCTCCAGAAAATGCGTTTCAAGCCCCTTTCGCCCATCAAGAAGTGCCCCCAAAGGAAGGCTTTGGGTACAACTGAACTCCCCAGGGGAGCCTTTACGCAGCCCCACATGCAACTGGACCCTCCGTATTCGCTCTTTCACAGCAACCCTAAATATAGCCCTGGCCCGCATGGAAGACGACTGAAAAATCGGGCCCCAGAAAACGTGCTACAAGCCCCATTTGACCATCCAAAAGTGCCCCCAAAGGAAGGCTTTGGGTACAAGTAAACTCCCCAGGGGAGCCTTTATTCAGGCCCATACGCAACTGGACCCCCCGTATTCGCTGTTTACAAGCAACCCTAAATATAACACTAGCCAGCATGGCAGAAAACAGAAAACTCGGGCCACAGAAAAAGCGTTTCAAGCCCCTTTCGCCCATCAAGAAGTGCCCCCAAAGGAAGGCTTTGGGTACAACTGAACTCCCCAGGGGAGCCTTTATGCAGCCCCACATGCAACTGGACCCTCCGGGTTCCCTCTTTCACAGCAACCCTAAATATAGCCCTGGCCCGCATGGCAGTCGACTGAAAGCTCGGGCCACAGAAAATGTGTTACGAGCCCAATTCGCCCATCCAAAACTGCCCCCAAAGGAAGGCTTTGGGTACAAGTGAACTCCCCAGGGGAGCCTTTATGCAGCCCCACATGCAACTGGACCCTCCTTGTTCACTGTTTACGAGCAACCCTAAATATACCCCTAGCCACCATGGCAGAAGACTGAAAACTCGGGCTCCAGAAAATGCGTTTCAAGCCCCTTTCGCCCATCCAGAAGTGCCCCCAAAGGAAGGCTTTGGGTACAAGTGAACTCCCCAGGGGAGCCTTTACGCAGCCCCACATGCAACTGGACCCTCCTTGTTCACTGTTTACGAGCAACCCTAAATATACCCCTAGCCACCATGGCAGAAGACTGAAAACTCGGGCTCCAGAAAATGTGTTTCAAGCTCCATTCACCCATCCAGAAGTGCCCCCAACGGAAGGCTTTGGGTACAAGTGAACTCCCCAGGGGAGCCTTTACGCAGCCCCACATGCAACTGGACCCTCCTTGTTCACTGTTTACGAGCAACCCTAAATATACCCCTAGCCACATGGCAGAAGACTGAAAACTCGGGCTCCAGAAAATGCGTTTCAAGCCCCATTCACCCATCCAGAAGTGCCCCCAAAGGAAGGCTTTGGGTACAACTGAACTCCCCAGGGGAGCCTTTATGCAGCCCCACATGCAACTGGACCCTCCGGGTTCCCTCTTTCACAGCAACCCTAAATATAGCCCTGGCCCGCATGGCAGTCGACTGAAAGCTCGGGCCACAGAAAACGTGTTACGAGCCCAATTCGCCCATCCAAAAGTGCCCCCAAAGGAAGGCTTTGGGTACAAGTGAACTCCCCAGGGGAGCCTTTATGCAGCCCCACATGCAACTGGACCCTCCGGGTTCACTCTTTCACCGCAAGCCTATATATAGCCCTCGGCGCAATGGGAGAAGCCTGAAAAAGCGGGCATCTGAAAACGCATTGCGATTCCCCTTGGACCATCCCAAAGTGCCCCCAAAGGAAGGCTTTGGGTACAACTGGACTCCCCAGGGGAGCCTTAACGCAGCCCCACATGCAACTGGACCCTCTGTATTCGCTCTTTCACAGCAACCCTAAATATAGCCCTGGCCCGCATGGCAGAAGACTGAAAAATCGGGCCCCAGAAAACGTGCTACAAGCCCCTTTCGCCCATCAAGAAGTGCCCCCAAAGGAAGGCTTTGGGTACAAGTGAACTCCCCAGGGGAGCCTTTATGCAGGCCCATACGCAACTGGACCCTCCTTGTTCACTGTTTACGAGCAACCCTAAATATACCCCTAGCCAGCATGGCAGAAGAGTGAAAACTCGGGCCACAGAAAAAGCGTACAAGCCCCTTTCGCCCATCAAGAAGTGCCCCCAAAGGAAGGCTTTGGGTACAAGTGAACTCCCCAGGGGAGCCTTTACGCAGCCCCACATGCAACTGGACCCTCCTTGTTCACTGTTTACGAGCAACCCTAAATATACCCCTAGCCACATGGCAGAAGACTGAAAACTCGGGCTCCAGAAAATGCGTTTCAAGCCCCATTCACCCATCCAAAAGTGCCCCCAGAGGAAGGCTTTGGGTACAAGTGAACTCCCCAGGGGAGCCTTTACGCAGCCCCACATGCAACTGGACCCTCCGTATTCGCTCTTTCACAGCAACCCTAAATATAGCCCTAGCCACCATGGCAGAAGACTGAAAACTCGGGCTCCAGAAAATGCGTTTCAAGCCCCATTCACCCATCCAGAAGTGCCCCCAAAGGAAGGCTTTGGGTACAAGTGAACTCCCCAGGGGAGCCTTTATGCAGGCCCATACGCAACTGGACCCCCCGTGTTCGCTGTTTACAAGCAACCCTAAATATAACACTAGCCAGCATGGCAGAAACCAGAAAACTCGGGACACAGAAAAAGCTTTTCAAGCCCCATTCACCCATCCAGAAGTGCCCCCAAAGGAAGGCTTTGGGTACAACTGAACTCCCCAGGGGAGCCTTTATGCAGCCCCACATGCAACTGGACCCTCCAGGTTCACTCTTTCACCGCAAGCCTAAATATAGCCCTCGGCGCAATGGGAGAAGACTGAACAAGCGGGCATCAGAAAATGCATTGCGATTCCCCTTGGACCATCCCAAAAGTGCCCCCAGAGGAAGGCTTTGGGTACAACTGAACTCCCCAGGGGAGCCTTTATGCAGCCCCATATGCAACTGGACCCTCCTTGTTCACTGTTTACGAGCAACCCTAAATATACCCCTAGCCAGCATGGCAGAAGAGTGAAAACTCGGGCCACAGAAAAAGCGTTTCAAGCCCCTTTCGCCCATCCAGAAGTGCCCCCAAAGGAAGGCTTTGGGTACAAGTGAACTCCCCAGGGGAGCCTTTACGCAGCCCCACATGCAACTGGACCCTCCCGGTTCCCTCTTTCACAGCAACCCTAAATATAGCCCTGGCCCGCATGGCCCTCGACTGAAAGCTCGGGCCACAGAAAATGTGTTACGAGCCCAATTCGCCCATCCAAAAGTGCCCCCAAAGGAAGGCTTTGGGTACAAGTGAACTCCCCAGGGGAGCCTTTATGCAGCCCCACATGCAACTGGACCCTCCGGGTTCACTCTTTCACCGCAAGCCTAAATATAGCCCTCGGCGCAATGGGAGAAGACTGAAAAAGCGGGCATCTGAAAACGCATTGCGATACCCCTTGGACCATCCCAAAGTGCCCACAGAGGAAGGCTTTGGGTACAACTGGACTCCCCAGGGGAGCCTTAACGCAGCCCCACATGCAACTGGACCCTCTGTATTTGCTCTTTCACAGCAACACTAAATACAGCCCTGGCCCGCGTGGCAGTCGACTGAAAACTCGGGCCCCAGAAAAACTGTTAAAAGCCTAATTCGCCCATCCAAAAGTGCCCCCAGAGGAAGGCTTTGGGTACAAGTGAACTCCCCAGGGGAGCCTTTACGCAGCCCCACATGCAACTGGACCCTCCGTATTCGCTCTTTCACAGCAACCCTAAATATAGCCCTGGCCCGCATGGCAGACGACTGAAAAATCGGGCCCCAGAAAACGTGCTACAAGCCCCATTTGACCATCCAAAAGTGCCCCCAAAGGAAGGCTTTGGGTACAAGTGAACTCCCCAGGGGAGCCTTTATGCAGGCCCATACGCAACTGGACCCTCCAGGTTCACTCTTTCACCGCAAGCCTAAATATAGCCCTCGGCGCAATGGGAGAAGACTGAACAAGCGGGCATCAGAAAATGCATTGCGATTCCCCTTGGACCATCCCAAAAGTGCCCCCAGAGGAAGGCTTTGGGTACAACTGAACTCCCCAGGGGAGCCTTTATGCAGGCCCATACGCAACTGGACCCTCCTTGTTCACTGTTTACGAGCAACCCTAAATATACCCCTAGCCAGCATGGCAGAAGAGTGAAAACTCGGGCCACAGAAAAAGCGTTTCAAGCCCCTTTCGCCCATCCAGAAGTGCCCCCAAAGGAAGGCTTTGGGTACAAGTGAACTCCCCAGGGGAGCCTTTACGCAGCCCCACATGCAACTGGACCCTCCTTGTTCACTGTTTACGAGCAACCCTAAATATACCCCTAGCCACCATGGCAGAAGACTGAAAACTCGGGCTCCAGAAAATGCGTTTCAAGCTCCATTCACCCATCCAGAAGTGCCCCCAAAGGAAGGCTTTGGGTACAAGTGAACTCCCCAGGGGAGCCTTTACGCAGCCCCACATGCAACTGGACCCTCCTTGTTCACTGTTTACGAGCAACCCTAAATATACCCCTAGCCACCATGGCAGAAGACTGAAAACTCGGGCTCCAGAAAATGCGTTTCAAGCCCCATTCACCCATCCAGAAGTGCCCCCAAAGGAAGGCTTTGGGTACAACTGAACTCCCCAGGGGAGCCTTTATGCAGCCCCACATGCAACTGGACCCTCCCGGTTCCCTCTTTCACAGCAACCCTAAATATAGCCCTGGCCCGCATGGCCCTCGACTGAAAGCTCGGGCCACAGAAAATGTGTTACGAGCCCAATTCGCCCATCCAAAAGTGCCCCCAAAGGAAGGCTTTGGGTACAAGTGAACTCCCCAGGGGAGCCTTTATGCAGCCCCACATGCAACTGGACCCTCCGGGTTCACTCTTTCACCGCAAGCCTAAATATAGCCCTCGGCGCAATGGGAGAAGACTGAAAAAGCGGGCATCTGAAAACGCATTGCGATTCCCCTTGGACCATCCCAAAGTGCCCACAGAGGAAGGCTTTGGGTACAACTGGACTCCCCAGGGGAGCCTTAACGCAGCCCCACATGCAACTGGACCCTCTGTATTTGCTCTTTCACAGCAACCCTAAATATAGCCCTGGCCCGCGTGGCAGTCGACTGAAAACTCGGGCCCCAGAAAAACTGTTAAAAGCCTAATTCGCCCATCCAAAAGTGCCCCCAGAGGAAGGCTTTGGGTACAAGTGAACTCCCCAGGGGAGCCTTTACGCAGCCCCACATGCAACTGGACCCTCCGTGTTCGCTCTTTACAGCAACCCTAAATATACCCCTAGCCACCATGGCAGAAGACTGAAAACTCGGGCTCCAGAAAATGCGTTTCAAGCCCCTTTCGCCCATCCAGAAGTGCCCCCAAAGGAAGGCTTTGGGTACAACTGAACTCCCCAGGGGAGCCTTTACGCAGCCCCACATGCAACTGGACTCTCCGGGTTCACTCTTTCACAGCAACCCTAAATATAGCCCTGGCCCGCATGGCAGAAGACTGAAAACTCGGGCCACAGAAAATGTGCTACAAGTCCCATTCGCCCATCCAAAAGTGCCCCCAAACGAAGGCTTTGGGTACAAGTGAACTCCCCAGGGGAGCCTTTATGCAGGCCCATACGCAACTGGACCCCCCGTGTTCGCTGTTTACAAGCAACCCTAAATATAACACTAGCCAGCATGGCAGAAAACAGAAAACTCGGGACACAGAAAAAGCTTTTCAAGCCCCATTCACCCATCCAGAAGTGCCCCCAAAGGAAGGCTTTGGGTACAAGTGAACTCCCCAGGGTAGCCTTAACGCAGCCCCACATGCAACTGGACCCTCTGGGTTCACTCTTTCACCGCAAGCCTAAATATAGCCCTCGGCGCAATGGGAGAAGACTGAACAAGCGGGCATCAGAAAATGCATTGCGATTCCCCTTGGACCATCCCAAAGTGCCCCCAGAGGAAGGCTTTGGGTACAACTGAACTCCCCAGGGGAGCCTTAACGCAGCCCCACATGCAACTGGACCCTCTGTATTCCCTCTTTCACAGCAACCCTAAATATAGCCCTGGCCCGCCTGGCAGTCGACTGAAAACTCGGGCCCCAGAAAAACTGTTAAAAGCCTAATTCGCCCATCCAAAAGTGCCCCCAAAGGAAGGCTTTGGGTACAACTGAACTCCCCAGGGGAGCCTTTACGCAGCCCCACATGCAACTGGACCCTCCGTGTTCGCTCTTTACAGCAACCCTAAATATACCCCTAGCCACCATGGCAGAAGACTGAAAACTCGGGCTCCAGAAAATGCGTTTCAAGCCCCTTTCGCCCATCCAGAAGTGCCCCCAAAGGAAGGCTTTGGGTACAAGTGAACTCCCCAGGGGAGCCTTTACGCAGCCCCACATGCAACTGGACCCTCCGTATTCGCTCTTTCACAGCATCCCTAAATATAGCCCTGGCCCGCATGGCAGACGACTGAAAAATCGGGCCCCAGAAAACGTGCTACAAGCCCCATTTGACCATCCAAAAGTGCCCCCAAAGGAAGGCTTTGGGTACAAGTGAACTCCCCAGGGGAGCCTTTATGCAGGCCCATACGCAACTGGACCCCCCGTGTTCGCTGTTTACAAGCAACCCTAAATATAACACTAGCCAGCATGGCAGAAACCAGAAAACTCGGGACACAGAAAAAGCTTTTCAAGCCCCATTCACCCATCCAGAAGTGCCCCCAAAGGAAGGCTTTGGGTACAACTGAACTCCCCAGGGGAGCCTTTATGCAGCCCCACATGCAACTGGACCCTCCAGGTTCACTCTTTCACCGCAAGCCTAAATATAGCCCTCGGCGCAATGGGAGAAGACTGAACAAGCGGGCATCAGAAAATGCATTGCGATTCCCCTTGGACCATCCCAAAAGTGCCCCCAGAGGAAGGCTTTGGGTACAACTGAACTCCCCAGGGGAGCCTTTATGCAGGCCCATACGCAACTGGACCCTCCTTGTTCACTGTTTACGAGCAACCCTAAATATACCCCTAGCCAGCATGGCAGAAGAGTGAAAACTCGGGCCACAGAAAAAGCGTTTCAAGCCCCTTTCGCCCATCCAGAAGTGCCCCCAAAGGAAGGCTTTGGGTACAACTGAACTCCCCAGGGGAGCCTTTATGCAGCCCCACATGCAACTGGACCCTCCTTGTTCACTGTTTACGAGCAACCCTAAATATACCCCTAGCCACCATGGCAGAAGACTGAAAACTCGGGCTCCAGAAAATGCGTTTCAAGCCCCATTCACCCATACAGAAGTGCCCCCAAAGGAAGGCTTTGGGTACAACTGAACTCCCCAGGGGAGCCTTTATGCAGCCCCACATGCAACTGGACCCTCCGGGTTCCCTCTTTCACAGCAACCCTAAATATAGCCCTGGCCCGCATGGCCCTCGACTGAAAGCTCGGGCCACAGAAAATGTGTTACGAGCCCAATTCGCCCATCCAGAAGTGCCCCCAAAGGAAGGCTTTGGGTACAAGTGAACTCCCCAGGGGAGCCTTTACGCAGCCCCACATGCAACTGGACCCTCCTTGTTCACTGTTTACGAGCAACCCTAAATATACCCCTAGCCACCATGGCAGAAGACTGAAAACTCGGGCTCCAGAAAATGCGTTTCAAGCTCCATTCACCCATCCAGAAGTGCCCCCAAAGGAAGGCTTTGGGTACAAGTGAACTCCCCAGGGGAGCCTTTACGCAGCCCCACATGCAACTGGACCCTCCTTGTTCACTGTTTACGAGCAACCCTAAATATACCCCTAGCCACCATGGCAGAAGACTGAAAACTCGGGCTCCAGAAAATGCGTTTCAAGCCCCATTCACCCATCCAGAAGTGCCCCCAAAGGAAGGCTTTGGGTACAACTGAACTCCCCAGGGGAGCCTTTATGCAGCCCCACATGCAACTGGACCCTCCGGGTTCCCTCTTTCACAGCAACCCTAAATATAGCCCTGGCCCGCATGGCAGTCGACTGAAAGCTCGGGCCACAGAAAATGTGTTACGAGCCCAATTCGCCCATCCAAAAGTGCCCCCAAAGGAAGGCTTTGGGTACAAGTGAACTCCCCAGGGGAGCCTTTATGCAGCCCCACATGCAACTGGACCCTCCGGGTTCACTCTTTCACCGCAAGCCTAAATATAGCCCTCGGCGCTATGGGAGAAGACTGAAAAAGCGGGCATCTGAAAACGCATTGCGATTCCCCTTGGACCATCCCAAAGTGCCCACAGAGGAAGGCTTTGGGTACAACTGGACTCCCCAGGGGAGCCTTAACGCAGCCCCACATGCAACTGGACCCTCTGTATTTGCTCTTTCACAGCAACCCTAAATATAGCCCTGGCCCGCGTGGCAGTCGACTGAAAACTCGGGCCCCAGAAAAACTGTTAAAAGCCTAATTCGCCCATCCAAAAGTGCCCCCAGAGGAAGGCTTTGGGTACAAGTGAACTCCCCAGGGGAGCCTTTACGCAGCCCCACATGCAACTGGACCCTCCGTGTTCGCTCTTTACAGCAACCCTAAATATACCCCTAGCCACCATGGCAGAAGACTGAAAACTCGGGCTCCAGAAAATGCGTTTCAAGCCCCTTTCGCCCATCCAGAAGTGCCCCCAAAGGAAGGCTTTGGGTACAACTGAACTCCCCAGGGGAGCCTTTACGCAGCCCCACATGCAACTGGACTCTCCGGGTTCACTCTTTCACAGCAACCCTAAATATAGCCCTGGCCCGCATGGCAGACGACTGAAAAATCGGGCCCCAGAAAACGTGCTACAAGCCCCATTTGACCATCCAAAAGTGCCCCCAAAGGAAGGCTTTGGGTACAAGTGAACTCCCCAGGGGAGCCTTTACGCAGCCCCACATGCAACTGGACCCTCCTTGTTCACTGTTTACGAGCAACCCTAAATATACCCCTAGCCACCATGGCAGAAGACTGAAAACTCGGGCTCCAGAAAATGCGTTTCAAGCTCCATTCACCCATCCAGAAGTGCCCCCAAAGGAAGGCTTTGGGTACAAGTGAACTCCCCAGGGGAGCCTTTACGCAGCCCCACATGCAACTGGACCCTCCTTGTTCACTGTTTACGAGCAACCCTAAATATACCCCTAGCCACCATGGCAGAAGACTGAAAACTCGGGCTCCAGAAAATGCGTTTCAAGCCCCATTCACCCATCCAGAAGTGCCCCCAAAGGAAGGCTTTGGGTACAACTGAACTCCCCAGGGGAGCCTTTATGCAGCCCCACATGCAACTGGACCCTCCGTATTCGCTCTTTCACAGCAACCCTAAATATAGCCCTGGCCCGCCTGGCAGTCGACTGAAACCTCGGGCCCCAGAAAATGCGTTAAAAGCCTAATTCGCCCATCCAGAAGTGCCCCCAAAGGAAGGCTTTGGGTACAACTGAACTCCCCAGGGGAGCCTTAACGCAGCCCCACATGCAACTGGACCCTCCGTATTCGCTCTTTCACAGCAACCCTAAATATAGCCCTCGGCGCAATGGGAGAAGACTGAAAAAGCGGGCATCTGAAAACGCATTGCGATTCCCCTTGGACCATCCCAAAGTGCCCACAGAGGAAGGCTTTGGGTACAACTGGACTCCCCAGGGGAGCCTTAACGCAGCCCCACATGCAACTGGACCCTCTGTATTTGCTCTTTCACAGCAACCCTAAATATAGCCCTGGCCCGCGTGGCAGTCGACTGAAAACTCGGGCCCCAGAAAAACTGTTAAAAGCCTAATTCGCCCATCCAAAAGTGCCCCCAGAGGAAGGCTTTGGGTACAAGTGAACTCCCCAGGGGAGCCTTTACGCAGCCCCACATGCAACTGGACCCTCCGTGTTCGCTCTTTACAGCAACCCTAAATATACCCCTAGCCACCATGGCAGAAGACTGAAAACTCGGGCTCCAGAAAATGCGTTTCAAGCCCCTTTCACCCATCCAGAAGTGCCCCCAAAG
>NW_027076144.1:0-25294 GCF_963932015.1 Anas acuta
ACCCACCTTGTGTGTGCACCACAAGCATCATACACATCCCACACATGTCCCATGTATGTAACACGTATGTCACACACATGTAACACACATGTAACACGCATGTAACACGTATGTAACATGTATGTGCATGCCTTGAGTGTGCTGAGCACCATATACGTGTATCATATGAATCCCATGTGTCTACCCTGTGCATCATACATGTCCCAAGTGTGTCCCATGTATGACACATGTATGTAACATGTATGTAACACACATCTAACATGCATGTAAGATGTATGTGCATGCCTGGAGTGTGCTGTGAGCACCCTACATGTGCCATACCCACCTTGTGTGTGCACCACGAGCATCCTACACACCCCACACATGTCCCACACATGTCATATGTATGTAACATGTATGTAACATGTATGTAACATACATGTAAGATGTGTCTGCATGCCTGGAGTGTGCTGTGAGCACCCTACATGTGCCATACCCACCTTGTGTGTGCACCACAACCATCCTACACACCCCACATGTATCCCACGCATGTCACACGTATGTCACACACATATAACATGTATGTAACACGCATGTAAGATGTATGTGCATGCCTATAGTGTGTTATGAGCACCCTACATGTGCCATACCCACCCCATGCGTGCACCACAACCATCCTACACACCCCACACATGTCCCACACATGTCCCATGCATGTCACAACGCATGTAACACACATGTAACATACATGTAACCCATATGTAACATGTATGTGCATGCCTTGAGTGTGCTGAGCACCATATAAATGTCTCATATGCATCCCGTGTGTGTCCCACATGCATCATACATGCCCCATGTGTATCCCACACATGTCCCACACATGTCCCGCGTATGGTCACACACATGTAACATGTATGTAATACGTATGTGATGTGTGTTAGCGTGCCTGGAGCGTGCTGTGAGCACCCTACATGTGCCATACCCACCCATGCATGCACCACAACCATCCTACACACCCCACATGTATCCCACACATGTCCCACACATGTCACACGTATGTCACACACATTTCACATGTATGTAATATGTATGTAAGATGTATGTGCATGCCTATAGTGTGCTCTGAGCACCCTACATGTGCCATACCCACCCCATGCCTGCACCACGAGCATCATACACATCCCATACATGTCCCATGTATGTCACATATATGTAACACGTATGTAACACGTATGTAACACGTATGTAACACGTATGTGCATGCCTTGAGTGTGCTGTGAGCACCCTACATGTGCCATACCCACCCATGCCTGCACCACGACCATCCTACACACCCCACACGTATCCCACACATGTCCCACGTATGTCCCATGTATGTAACATACATGTAACACGTATGTGATGTGTGTGTGCATGCCTTGAGTGTGCTGAGCACCATATATGTGTATCATATGTACCCCATGTGTGTCCCACCTGCATCCTACATATCCCATGCATATCCCACGTATGTCCCATGTATGTAACACGCATGTAACATGTATGTAACATGCATGTAAGATGTATGTACATGCCTATAGTGTGTTATGAGCACCCTACATGTGCCATACCCATCTTGTGTGTGCACCACGACCATCCTACACACCCCACACATGTCCCACACATGTCCCACGCATGTCCCATGTATGTAACACGTATGTAACACACATGTAACCCATATGTAATATGTATGTGATGTGTGTGTGCGTGCCTATAGTGTGCTCTGAGCACCCTACATGTGCCATACCCACCTTGTGTGTGCACCACGAGCATCATACACACCCCACACGTATCCCACGCATGTCACACGTATGTAACATACATGTAACCCATATGTAACATGTATGTGCATGCCTTGAGTGTGCTGAGCACCATATAAATGTCTCATATGCATCCCGTGTGTGTCCCACATGCATCATACATGCCCCATGTGTATCCCACACATGTCCCACACATGTCCCGCGTATGTCACACACATATAACATGTATGTAACACGCATGTAAGATGTATGTGCATGCCTATAGTGTGTTATGAGCACCCTACATGTGCCATACCCACCCCATGCCTGCACCACGAGCATCCTACACACCCCACACGTATCCCGCACATGTCCCACGCATGTCCCACACATGTAACATACATGTAACATGTATGTTCCAGTTCGCAGGCGCCGAGGGCCGCTGGTTCCGTAAGATCTCGGCGCGGTTCTGCAGCCGCCAGCCCTTCGCCCTGGAGCAGCTCAAGGCCAAGCAGCGCAAGGACGCGCGCTTCGCACAGTTCGTGCAGGTCGGGGGGGGGCCCAAAAATACCCCGGGGGGGGCCCCAAAATCCTCGGGGGGGTCCCGAAATCCTCAGGGGTCCCAAAAGTCCCCAGGGGGTCCCCGAAACCCTAGGGGGTCCCCAAAGTCCCCAGGGACCCCCAAAACCTCCAGGGGGTCTCCAAGGTCCCCAGGGTGTTTTCAAGGACCTGGGGGGCCCCAAAAATACCCCGGGGGGGTCCCCAAAATCCTCGGGGGGGTCCCGAAATCCTCAGGGGGGTCCCGAAATCCTCAGGGGGGTCCCAAAACCCTAGGGGGTCCCAAAAGTCCCAGGGGGTCCCCAAAACTCTCAGGGGGTCTCCAATGTCACCAGGGTATCCTCAGGATCCCCAGGGTCCCCCCCAATATTTTGGGGGTCCCCAAAATCCTCAGGGGGTCCCCAAATCCTCAGGGGGGTCCCAAAATCCTCGGGTGGTCCCCAAAGTCCCCAGGGGTCCCAAAACCTCCAGGGGGTCTCCAAAACCTCCAGGGGGTCTCCAAGGTTCCCAGGGTATCCTCAGGATCCCCAGGATCCCCCTAATATTTTGGGGGTCCCCAAAATCCTCAGGGGGTCCCCAAAATCCTCGGGGGGTCCCGAAATCCTCAGGGGGTCCCCAAAACCTCCAGGGGGTCCCCAAAGTCCCCAGGGGATTCCCAAAACCTCCAGGGGGTCTCCAAGGTCACCAGGGTCCCCTCATTTTTGAGGTCCCCCCTAATGTCCCTGAAAGCCCAGGGGGTCCCCAAAATCCTCGGGGGGGTCCCAAAATCCTCAGGGGGGTCCCAAAGTCCCCAGGGGTCCCAAAAGTCCCCAGGGGGTTCCCAAAACTCTCAGGGGGTCTCCAATGTCACCAGGGGGGTCTCCAATGTCCTCAGGGGGTCCCCAAGGTCCCAGGGGTCCCCAAGACCCGGGGGGGTCCCAAAATCCTCGGGGGGGTCCCAAAATCCTCAGGGGGTCCTAAAGTCCCCAGGGGTCCCAAAAGTCCCAGGGGGTCCCCAAAACCTCCAGGGGGTCTCCAATGTCACCAGGGGGTCTCCCAATGTCCTCAGGGGGTCCTCAAGATCCCGGGGGTCCCCCCAAAATTTTTGGGGTCCCCAAAACCCCAGGGGGTCCCCAAAATCCTCTGGGGGTCCCCAAAAAGCCCCAGGGTCCCCCCAAAACCTCCAGGGGGTCTCCAATGTCCTCAGGGGGTCTCCAAGGTCCCCAGGGTGTCCTCAAGATCCCGGGGGTCCCCCCAAAATTTTTGGGGTCCCCAAAACCCCAGGGGGTCCCCAAAATCCTCTGGGGGTCCCCAAAACCCCAGGGGGTCCCCAAAACCTCCAGGGGGTCTCCAATGTCCTCAGGGGGTCTCCAAGGTCCCCAGGGTGTCCTCAAGGTCCCAGGGGTCCCCAAGACCCGGGGGGGTCCCCAAAATCCTGGGGGGGGTCCCAAAATCCTCAGGGGGTCCCAAAACCCTAGGGGTCCCAAAAGTCCCAGGGGGTCCCCAAAACTCTCAGGGGGTCTCCAATGTCACCAGGGTATCCTCAGGATCCCCAGGGTCCCCCTAATATTTTGGGGGTCCCCAAAATCCTCAGGGGGTCCCCAAAATCCTCGGGGGGTCCCGAAATCCTCAGGGGGTCCCCAAAACCTCCAGGGGGTCCCCAATGTCCCCAGGGGGTCCTCAGGATCCCCAAGGTCCCCCCATCATTTTTGGGGTCCCCCCCGTTTTTGGGGTCCCCCCCTCATTTTTGGGGGTCCCCCAATATCCCCAAATGTCCCCAAAGTCCCAGGGTCTCCCCACCCTTTTTGGGGTCCCCCAGTGTCCCAAACATCCCCAAATGTCCCCAAAAGTCTACGAATGTCCCCAAAAGTTTCCGAATGTCCCAAAACGTCCCAAAATGTCCCCAAAATGTCCCCGCAGGAGGCGGAGAGCCAGGCGCGGTGCCGGCGGCTGCAGCTGAAGGACATCATCCCCACCGAAATGCAGCGGCTCACCAAGTACCCCTGCTGCTGCAAAGCATCACCGCCTGCACTGGTGGGGGCATCCCAAAAATCCCCTAAATTTCCCCAAAAATTCAAAAATACCCCAAAATCCCAAAATTCCCCGAAAATCCCATCAAATCCACCCAAATACCCCCAAAATACCCCGGAATACCAGAAAGTACCCCCAAATACCACAAATCCCCAAAAATATCCGCCTAAATCCCAAAATAACCCCAAATACTCCCAAAATCCCCCCCAATACCCCCAAAATGCCCCAAAACACCCCCAAATACACCAAAATCCCCCCAAACCCAACCAAAATACACCAAAATACACTAAAATAGCCACAAATCCACCCAAAATACCCCCAAAATACGCAAAATACCCCAAAATACCCTAAAATACCCCCAAATACCCAAAATTCACAACCAAGTACCCCCAAAAAGGCCCAAAATACCCCCAAATTCCACCAAATACACCTAAAATACCCCCAAATAGCCCCAATTACACCAAAATCTTCCCAAACCTACCCAAAATACCCCCAAATGCCACCAAAATATCCCCCAAAACTCCCGAAAATACCCAAAATACCCAGAAAATACCCCCAAATTCCCCCCAAATACCCCAAAATACCCGAAATCCCCCCAAAATGCCCCATTCCCCCCCCATCCCCACCGAAATGCAGCGGCTCACCAAGTACCCCCTGCTGCTGCAAAGCATCACCGCCTGCACCGGTGGGGGCACCCCAAAAACTCCCCAAAAATCCCCCCCAAAATCCCCTAAATCCCTGAAATGCCCAAATCCCCCAAAATCCCTGAAAATCCCATCAAAATCCACCCAAATCCCTCAAAATCCCTGCCAAACACCCCCAAAATGCCCCCAAATACCCCAAAATCCCACCCAAATCCACCCAAATACACCCAAAATACCCAAATATACCCCCAAATACCCACAAATACCCCAAAATCCCCAAAAAATCCCTGCCAAAATCCTCAAAATACCCCAAAATACCCCAAAATCCCACCCAAATCCACCCAAATCCACCCAAAATACCCCCAAATCCACCCAAAATTCCCCTAAAATACCCCCAAAATACCCCCAAAATACCCCCAAATACCCCAAAATCCCAAAAAATCCCCCAAAAATCCCTCAAAATCCCTGCCAAACACCCCCAAAATGCCCCCAAATACCCCCAAATCTCACCAAAATCTACCCAAATCCACCCAAAATACCCCCAAATCCACCCAAAATACCCCAAAATCCACCCAAAATCCCCAAATATCCCCCAAATCCTAAAAAATCCCCCAAATACCCCAAAATGCATCCAAATACCCCCAAATCCCCAAACCTACCCCAAAATGTCCCAAAATACCCCCTAAATACACCAAAATTGCCCCAAATCCACCCAAAAACCTTAAAAAACACCCAAACACCCCCAAAATACCCAAATACCCAAAAATCACAACCAAATACCCCCCAAAAGGCCCCAAAATACCCCCAAATACGCAAAAAATCCCCCCAAACCCACCCAAAATACCCCCAAATACCCCCAAAATATCCCCCAAACTCCCCAAATACCCCAAAATCTCCTCCAAATACCCCCAAATTCCCCCCAAAATACCCCAAAATACCCGAAATCCCCCCAAAATGCCCCCAATCCCCCCCCATCCCCACTGAAATGCAGCGGCTCACCAAGTACCCCTGCTGCTGCAAAGCATCACCGCCTGCACCGGTGGGGGCACCCCAAAAACACCCCAAAAATCCCCCAAATTTCCCCAAAAATCCAAAAAATACCCCAAAATCCAAAAAAATCCCAAAAAATCCCCGCCAAAATCCCCAAAATGCCCCCAAATCCCACCCAAATCCACCCAAATACCCCAAATCCACCCAAAATACCCCAAAATACCCCAAATATACCCCCAAATACCCCAAAATCCAAAAAAATCCCCCAAAAATCCCTCAAAATCCCCGCCAGATACCCCCAAAATGCCCCCCAAATACCCCAAAATCCCACCAAAATCTACCCAAATCCACCCAAAATACCCCCAAATCCACCCAATATACCCCAAAATACCCCAAAAATCTCCCCAAATATCCCCCAAATCCTAAAAAATCCCCCCAAATCCCCCCAAAATGCATCCAAATACCCCCCAAATCCCCCAAACCTACCCCAAAATGTCCCAAAATACCCCCTAAATACACCAAAATTGCCCCAAATCCACCCAAAAACCTTAATAAACACCCCAAACACCCCCAAAATACCCCCAAATACCCAAAAATCATAACCAAATACCCCCAAAATACCCTCAAATACACCCCAAATACACCAAATACCCCAAAAATCCCCCAAAATGACCCAAAATGTCCCCAAAATTTCTGTAAATGTCGTCACAATGTTTATAAATGACCCCCAAATGTCCCCAAAATTTATGTAAATGTCCCCCAAATGTCCATAAATAATTCCCAAATGTCCCCAAAGACCCAAAATGACCCAAAAGTCTCCAAAATGCCCCCAAAATGCCCCCAAATTACCCCAAATGACCCCAAAAGACCCCAAATGCCCCCAAATCTCCCCAAAATGCCCCAAATTACCCAAAATGACCAAAGTCTCCCAAAATGCCCCCAAACATCCCCATGTCCCCAATGGCCCCACGTCCCCAATACCCCCCAATACCCCCACCCCTGTCATTCCCCCCACTCCTCCCTATCTCCCAAATTGCCCAAAATTGCCCGAAATTACCCCAAATCTCGCTGCCCCCCCCCCCAGAGGCGTCGGCGGAGCGGGCGCAGGTGGAGCAGGCGGCCGAGTCCCCAAAATGTCCCCAAAACCTCCCCAAATGTCCCCAAAATGTCTCCCAAAATGTCCCCAAATGAGCCAAAAAGACCCAAAATGTCCCCAAATGTCCTCTCAAATACCCTTAAAATACCCCAAATGAACCAAAATGTCCCAAAATGTCCCCAGAATGTCCCCAAATTACCCAAAATGACCCAAAATGACCCAAAATGACCCCAAACATCCCCCTGTCCCCAACACCCCATATTCCCAAATTTCCCCCCGATACCCCCACCCCCTCACTCCCCCCACTCCCCCCTCCCTCCCAAAGTCCCCAAATCGCCCAAAATTGCCCAAAATTGCCCGAAATCACCCCAAATCTCGCTGCCCCCCCCCCCAGAGGCGTCGGCCGGAGCGGGCGCAGGTGGAGCAGGCGGCCGAGTCCCCAAAATGTCCCAAAACCTCCCCAAATGTCCCCAAAATGTCCATAAATGTCCCCAAAATGTCCATGAATGTCCCCAAGGTATCCATAAATCACCCCAAAATGACCCAAAATGGCCCCAAAAGACCTAAAATGACCCCAAATGTCCCCAAATGACCAAAATGCCCCCAAAATGCCCCCAAAATGTCCCAAAATGACCCCAAAAGATCCAAAATGACCCAAAATGTCACCAAATGACCCCAAAATTTCTGTAAATGTCCTCAAAATGTCCATAAATAATTCCCAAATGCCCCCAAATTACCCCAAATGATCCCAAAAGACCCCAAATGCCCCAAATCTCCCCAAAATGCCCCCAAATTACCCAAAATGACCCAAAATCTCCCAAAATGCCCCCAAACATCCCCCTGTCCCCAACACCCCATATTCCCAAATTTCCCCCGATACCCCCACCCCCTCACTCCCCCCACTCCCCCCCTCACTCCCCTATCCCCCAAATTGCCCAAATTTCCCAAAATTGCCCGAAATTACCCCAAATCTCGCTGCCCCCCCCCCCAGAGGCGTCGGCGGAGCGGGCGCAGGTGGAGCAGGCAGCCGAGTCCCCAAAATGTCCCCAAAACCTCCCCAAATGTCCCCAAGATGTCCCTAAATGTCCCCAAAATGTCCATAAGTGCCCCCAAAATGTCTCCCAAAATGTCCCCAAATGACCCAAAAAGACCCAAAATGTTCCCAAATGAACCCAAACATCCCTAAATGTCCCCAAAATGTCCATAAATGAACCCAAAATGTCCCAAAATGATCCAAAATGTCTTCAAATGTCCCCAAATGTCCCCGAATGTCCCCCAAAGTGTCCATAAATGACCCCAAAACATCCATAAATGACCCCAAAATGACCCAAAATGCCCAAAATGCCCCACAAATGCTCCCCAAAATGTCCCCAAAAGACCCCAAATGTCCATAAATGTCCCCAAAATGTCCCCAAAAGACCCCAAATGACCCAAAATCTCCCCAAATGTCCCCAAATGCTCCAGAATGTCCCCCAAAATGTCCCCAAAATGTCCCCAAAATGTCCCCAAATTACCCAAAATGACCCAAAATCTCCCAAAATGCCCCCAAACATTGCCATGTCCCCAACACCCCATATTCCCAAATTTTCCCCCAATACCCCCCACCCCCTCACTCCCCCCACTGCCCCCTCACTCCCCCATCCCCAAATTTCCCAAAATTTCCCAAAATTGCCCGAAATCACCCCAAATCTCGCTGCCCCCCCCCCCCAGAGGCGGCGGCGGAGCGGGCGCAGGTGGAGCAGGCGGCCGAGTCCCCAAAATGTCCCCAAAACCTCCCCAAATGTCCCCAAATGTCCCTAAATGTCCCCAAAATGTCCATGAATGTCCCCAAGGTATCCATAAATCACCCCAAAATGACCCAAAATGGCCCCAAAAGACCCAAAATGACCCCAAATGTCCCCAAATGACCCAAATGCCCCCCAAAATGTCTCAAAATGTCCCGAAATGACCCCAAATGACCCCAAACATCCCCAAATGTCCCTAAATGTCCCCAAAGTGTCCCAAAATGGCCCCAAATGCCCCCAAAATGCCCCCCAAAATGTCCCAAAATGACCCAAAAGACCCAAAATGACCCAAAATGTCCTCAAAATTTCTGTAAATGTCGTCACAATGTCTATAAATGACCCCCAAATGTCCCCAAAATTTCTGTAAAAGTCCTCAAAATGTCCATAAATAACTCCTAAATGTCCCCCAAAGACCCAAAATGACCAAAAGTCTCCAAAATGCCCCAAATTGACCCAAAATGCCCCCAAACATTGCCATGTCCCCAACACCCCATATCCCCAAATTTCCCCCCAATACCCCCACCCCCCCAATGCCCCCACTCCCCCCCTCAGTCCCCTATCCCAAAATTTCCCAAAATTTCCCAAAATCGCCTGAAATCACCCCAAATCTCGCTGCCCCCCCCCCAGAGGCGTCGGCGGAGCGGGCGCAGGTGGAGCAGGCGGCCGAGTCCCCAAAATGTCCCCAAAACCTCCCCAAATGTCCCCAAGATGTCCCTAAATGTCCCCAAAATGTCCATGAATGTCCCCAAGGTATCCATAAATCACCCCAAAATGACCCAAAATGGCCCCAAAAGACCCAAAATGACCCCAAATGTCCCCAAATGACCCAAATGCCCCCAAAATGTCCCCAAAATGTCCCAAAATGTCCCCAAAAGACCCAAAAGACCCAAAATGACCCAAAATGTCCCCAAAATTTCTGTAAATGTCCTCAAAATGTCCATAAATGATCCCAAAATGTCCCAAAATGACCCCAAATTGACCGCAAAATTTCTGTAAATGTCCCCCAAATGCCCCCAAATGACCCAAAATGACACAAAATGTTCCCAAATGCCCCCAAAATGTCCCCAAAAGACCCCAAAATGTCCATAAATATCCCCAGAATGTCGCCAAAAGACCCAAAATTACCCCAAATGACCCAAAATGTCCCCAAATGTCCCTCAAATGACCCAAAATGTCCCAAAATGTCCCCAAAATGTCCCCAAATTACCCAAAATGACCCAAAATCTCCCCAAGCATCCCCAACAGCCCCCTGTCCCCAACGGCCCCACACCCCAACACCCTCACCCCCTCTCCCCCCCCTCCCCTTCCTCACCCTTCTCACCCCCCAAAATTGCCCAAAATTGCCCGAAATCACCCCAAATCTCGCTGCCCCCCCCCCCCAGAGGCGGCGGCGGAGCGGGCGCAGGTGGAGCAGGCGGCCGAGTCCCCAAAATGTCCCCAAAACCTCCCCAAATGTCCCCAAATGTCCCTAAATGTCCCCAAAATGTCCATGAATGTCCCCAAGGTATCCATAAATCACCCCAAAATGACCCAAAATGGCCCCAAAGACCCAAAATGACCCCAAATGTCCCCAAATGACCCAAATGCCCCCAAAATGTCTCAAAATGTCCCGAAATGACCCCAAATGACCCCAAACATCCCCAAATGTCCCTAAATGTCCCCAAAGTGTCCCAAAATGGCCCCAAATGCCCCCAAAATGCCCCCAAAATGTCCCAAAATGACCCCAAAAGACCCAAAATGACCCAAAATGTCCTCAAAATTTCTGTAAATGTCGTCACAATGTCTATAAATGACCCCCAAATGTCCCCAAAATTTCTGTAAAAGTCCTCAAAATGTCCATAAATAACTCCTAAATGTCCCCCAAAGACCCAAAATGACCAAAAGTCTCCAAAATGCCCCAAATTGACCCAAAATGCCCCCAAACATTGCCATGTCCCCAACACCCCATATCCCCAAATTTCCCCCCAATACCCCCACCCCCCCAATGCCCCCACTCCCCCCTCAGTCCCCTATCCCCAAAATTTCCCAAAATTTCCCAAAATCGCCTGAAATCACCCCAAATCTCGCTGCCCCCCCCCCAGAGGCGTCGGCGGAGCGGGCGCAGGTGGAGCAGGCGGCCGAGTCCCCAAAATGTCCCCAAAACCTCCCCAAATGTCCCCAAGATGTCCCTAAATGTCCCCAAAATGTCCATGAATGTCCCAAGGTATCCATAAATCACCCCAAAATGACCCAAAATGGCCCCAAAAGACCCAAAATGACCCCAAATGTCCCCAAATGACCCAAATGCCCCCAAAATGTCCCCAAAATGTCCCAAAATGTCCCCAAAAGACCCAAAAGACCCAAAATGACCCAAAATGTCCCCAAAATTTCTGTAAATGTCCTCAAAATGTCCATAAATGATCCCAAAATGTCCCAAAATGACCCCAAATTGACCGCAAAATTTCTGTAAATGTCCCCCAAATGCCCCCAAATGACCCAAAATGACACAAAATGTTCCCAAATGCCCCCAAAATGTCCCCAAAAGACCCCAAAATGTCCATAAATATCCCCAGAATGTCGCCAAAAGACCCAAAATTACCCCAAATGACCCAAAATGTCCCCAAATGTCCCTCAAATGACCCAAAATGTCCCAAAATGTCCCCAAAATGTCCCCAAATTACCCAAAATGACCCAAAATCTCCCAAGCATCCCCAACAGCCCCCTGTCCCCAACGGCCCCACACCCCAACACCCTCACCCCCTCTCCCCCCCCTCCCCTTCCTCACCCTTCTCACCCCCCAAAATTGCCCAAAATTGCCCGAAATTACCCCAAATCTCTCTGCCCCCCCCCCCAGAGGCGGCGGCGGAGCGGGCGCAGGTGGAGCAGGCGGCCGAGTCCCCAAAATGTCCCCAAAACCTCCCCAAATGTCCCCAAGATGTCCCTAAATGTCCCCAAAATGTCCATAAATGTCCCCAAGGTATCCATAAATCACCCCAAAATGACCCAAAATGGCCCCAAAGACCCAAATGACCCCAAATGTCCCCAAATGACCCAAATGCCCCCAAAATGTCCCCAAAATGTCCCAAAATGTCCCCAAAAGACCCAAAAGACCCAAAATGACCCAAAATGTCCCCAAAATTTCTGTAAATGTCCTCAAAATGTCCATAAATGATCCCAAATGTCCCAAAATGACCCCAAATTGACCGCAAAATTTCTGTAAATGTCCCCCAAATGCCCCCAAATGACCCAAAATGACACAAAATGTCCCCAAATGTCCCCAAGCATCCCCAAATGTCCCCCAAAGTGCCCCAAAATCACCCCAAAATGCCCCAAAAAGACACAAAATGACCCAAAATCTCCCCAAATGTCCCCAAATGCTGCAGAATGTCCCCCAAAATGTCCCCAAAATGTCCCCAAAATGTCCCCAAATTACCCAAAATGACCCAAAATCTCCCAAAATGACCCCAAATGCCCCCAAAAACCCCCAAACCCCCCTATGTCCCCAACACCCCCACATCCCCAACACCCCCAACCCCTCACTCCCCCCACTGCCCCCTCACCCCCCTACCCTCCTCATCCCCAAAATTGCCCAAAATTGCCCAAAATTACCCCAAATCTCTCTGCCCCCCCCCCAGAGGCGTCGGCGGAGCGGGCGCAGGTGGAGCAGGCGGCCGAGTGCTGCCGCCAGATCCTCAACCACGTCAACCAGGAGGTGCGCGACATGGAGAGCCTCATGGTGAGCCAAAATCCCCCGAAATTACCCCAAAACCACCCCCGGAACCCCCCAAACCCCCCCCAAAAACCCCCGGGTCCCCCGACCCCCCCAAACCCCCCTGGGACCCCAAAATCACCCCAAAACCTCCCCAAAATCCCCCTGATTCCCCCAGAGATGTGACATGGAGAGCCAAAATCCCCCGAAATTACCCCAAAATCACCCCCAGAACCCCCCAAAACCCCCCCAAAAACCCCCGGGTCCCCCGACCCCCCTGACCCCCCCAAAACCCCAAAATCACCCCAAAATGCCCTGACTTCCCTGGAGATGTGACATGGAGAGCCTCATGGTGACCCAAAATCCCCAAAATTACCCCAAAACCACCCCCGGAACCCCCCAAACCCCCCCCAAAAACCCCCGGGTCCCCCGACCCCCCAAAACCCCAAAATCCCCCCAAATACCCCCAAAATCCCTCTGACTTCCCCGGAGATATGACATGGAGAGCCTCATGGTGAGCCAAAATCCCCCGAAATTACCCCAAAACCACCCCCGGAACCCCCCCAAACCCCCCACAAAAACCCCCGGGTCCCCCGACCCCCCTGGACCCCAAAATCCCCCCAAATACCCCCAAAATGCCCTGACTCCCCATAAGGTGCGCGACATGGAGAGCCTCATGGTGAGCCAAAATCCCCCAAAATTACCCCAAAATCACCCCCAGAACCCCCCCAAACCCCCCCAAAAATCCCGAAAAAAATTTGGTACCCCCAACCCCCAAAAACCCCCAAAACCTCCCCAAAATGCCCCTGATTCCCCCGGAGATGTGACATGGAGAGCCTCATGGTGAGCCAAAATCCCCCGAAATTACCCCAAAATCACCCCCAGAACCCCCCCAACCCCCCCAAAAAAAAACAAAAAAACTGGGTCCCCCAAAATCCCCAAAACCCCCAAAACCTCCCCAAAATCCCTCTGACTTCCCTTGAGATGTGATATGGAGAGCCTCATGGTGAGCCAAAATCCCCCCAAATTACCCCAAAATCACCCCCGGAACCCCCCCAAACCCCCCCAAAAAAACCTAAAAAATTGGGTCCCCAAAACCCCCAAAATCTCCCCAAAATCCCCCAAATTCCCCCGGAGATGTGACATGGAGAGCCTCATGGGGAGCCAAAATCCCCCGAATTCACCCCAAAATCACCCCCAGAACCCCCCCAACCCCCCCAAAAACCCCTAAAAAATTTGGGTCCCCCCAACCCCCCAAAACCCCAAAATCTCCCAAAACCTCCCCAAAATCCCCCTGACTCCCCTGGAGATGTGACATGGAGAGCCTCATGGTGAGCCAAAATCCCCCAAAATTACCCCAAAATCACCCCCGGAACCCCCCCAAACCCCCCCCAAAAACCCCCGGGTCCCCGACCCCCCCAGACCCCAAAATCCCCCCAAATACCCCCAAAATGCCCTGACTCCCCATGAGATGTCTGACATGGAGAGCCTCATGGGGAGCCAAAATCCCCCAAATTACCCCAAAATCACCCCCGGAACCCCCCCAAACCCCCCCCAAAAACCCCTAAAAAAATTTGGTACCCCCAACCCCCAAAAACCCCCAAAACCTCCCCAAAATCCCCCTGATTCCCCCAGAGATGCGACATGGAGAGCGTCACGGTGACCCAAAATCCCCCGAAATCACCCCAAAACCAACCCCAGAACCCCCCCAAACCCCCCCCAAAAAACCCTAAAAAATTTGGGTCCCCCAACCCCCCAAAACCCCCAAAACCTCCCCAAAATCCCCCTGACTCCCCCAGAGATGGGACATGGAGAGCCTCATGGTGAGCCAAAATCCCCCAAAATTACCCCAAAATAACCCCCGGGACCCCCCCAAACCCCCCCCAAAAAACCCCGGGTCCCCCAACCCCCCTGACCCCCCCAAAACCCAAAATCCCCCAAATACCCCCAAAATCTCCCCAGTCCCCATGAGATGTCTGACATTTAGAGCCTCATGGTGAGCCAAAATCCCCCAAAATTACCCCAAAATCACCCCCGGAACCCCCCAAACCCCCCCAAAAAACCCTAAAAAATTTGGGTCCCCCCAACCCCCCAAAACCCCAAAATCTCCCAAAGCCTCCCCAAAATCCCCCTGACTCCCCCGGAGATGTGACATGGAGAGCCTCACGGTGAGCCAAAATCCCCCAAAATTACCCCAAAATCATCCTCGGAACCCCCCCAAACCCCCCCCAAAAACCCCTAAAAAATTTGGGTCCCCCCAACCCCCAAAACCCCAAAACCTCCCCAAAATCCCCCTGACTCCCCCAGAGATGGGACATGGAGAGCCTCACGGTGAGCCAAAATCCCCCGAAATTACCCCAAAACCACCCCCGGAACCCCCCCAAACCCCCCCCAAAACCCCCGGGTCCCCGACCCCCCCAAAAACCTCCCAAAAGCCCCCAAACGTCCCCAAAATCCCCCTGATTCCCCCGGAGATGTGACATGGAGAGCCTCATGGTGAGCCAAAATCCCCGAAATTACCCCAAAACCACCCCCGGACCCCCCCCAAACCCCCCCAAAAACCCCCGGGTCCCCCGACCCCCCTGGACCCCAAAATCCCCCCAAACGTCCCCAAAATCCCCCCCAATACCCCCAAACATACACAACATGGAGAGCCTCATGGTGAGCCAAAATCCCCCGAAATTACCCCAAAATCACCCCCGGAACCCCCCCAAACCCCCCCCAAAACCCCCCCCCAAAAAACTGGGTCCCCCCAAGCCCCCTGGACCCCAAAATCCCCCCAAACGTCCCCAAAACCCCCCTGATTCTCCATGAGGTGTCTGACTTGGAGAGCCTCATGGTGAGCCAAAATCCCCCAAAATTACCCCAAAATAACCCCCAAAACCCCCCCAAACCCCCCCCAAAAACCCCCAGGTCCCCGATCCCCCCAAACCCCAAAATCCCCCCAAACGTCCCAAAATCCCCCCCAATACCCCCAAACATACACAACATGGAGAGCCTCATGGTGAGCCAAAATCCTCCGAATTCACCCCAAAATCAACCCCAGAACCCCCCAAACCCCCCCCAAAAACACCCCAAAAAAATGGGTCCCCCCAACCCCCCTGGACCCCAAAATCCCCCCAAAATCCCCTGACTCCCCATGAGATGTGACATGGAGAGCCTCATGGTGAGCCAAAATCCCCCAAAATTACCCCAAAATCACCCCCAGGACCCCCCCAACCCCCCCAAAAAACCCCCGGGTCCCCCGACCCCCCCTGACCCCCCAAAATCCCCCAAACGTCCCCAAAATCCCCCTGACTCCCATGAGATGTCTGACATTTAGAGCCTCATGGGGAGCCAAAATCCCCAAAATCACCCCAAAACCACCCCGAGAACCCCCCCAACCCCCCCCCAAAAAAAAACTAAAAATTGGGTCCCCCAAAAACCCCCAAATCTCCCCAAAATCCCCCAAATTCCCCCAGAGATGCAACACGGAGAGCCTCATGGTGACCCAAAATCCCCCCAAATTACCCCAAAACCACCCCCGGGACCCCCCCAAACCCCCCCCCAAAAAAAACCCCGGACCCCCCCCGACCCCCCCAAACCCCCCAAAATCCCCAAAATCTCCCCCAAAATCCCCCTGACCCCCCAATTTGTGCCCCCCCCCCAGAAGCTGAAGGAGTACCAGCGCCGCCTCGACCTCTCCAGCCTGAAGCAGAGCGACCCCAACATCGCCCAGTTCAGGTGCGCCGCTATGGGGCAGGGAGCTATGGGGCAGGGTGTGGGGCTGGAATCTATGGGGCTGGGATGTGTGGGGCTGGGGGTGTGGGTCTGGGATCTATGGGGGTGGGGTCTATGGGCAGGAGCTATGGGGCGGGAGCTATGGGGCAGGATGTGGGGCTGGGATCTATGGGGGCAGGAGCTATGGGGCAGGGATCTGTGGGGCGGGAGCTATGGGGCTGGGATGTGTGGGGCAGGAGCTATGGGGCTGGGATCTATGGGGTGGGGTCTATGGGGCAGGGATGTGGGGCAGGATGTGTGGGTCAGGAGCTATGGGGCAGGGATCTATGGGGTGGGGTCTATGGGGCAGGAGCTATGGGGCGGGATCTATGGGGCAGGGATCTATGGGGCAGGGATCTATGGGGCAGGGATGTGGGGCAGGGTGTGGGGCTGGGATCTATGGGGTGGGATCTATGGGGGCAGGAGCTATGGGGCAGGGATCTATGGGGCAGGGAGCTATGGGGCAGGGAGCTATGGGGCAGGGTGTGGGGCAGGGGGGTGCTATGGGGCAGGGGGTGTGGGGCAGGGATCTATGGGGCTGGGATCTATGGGGTGGGGTCTATGGGGCAGGAGCTATGGGGCAGGGATGTGGGGGCTGGGATCTATGGGGTGGGGTCTATGGGGCAGGGTGTGGGGCTGGGGGGGTCTATGGGGCTGGGATCTATGGGGCAGGAGCTATGGGGCAGGAGCTATGGGCAGGGTCTATGGGGCTGGGATCTATGGGGCAGGGATCTGTGGGGCGGGAGCTATGGGGCAGGGGGATGTGGGGCAGGGTGTGGGGCTGGATGTGTGGGGCAGGATCTATGGGGCGGGAGCTGTGGGGCAGGGTGTGGGGCAGGATCTATGGGGTGGGGTCTATGGGCAGGGTCTATGGGGCTGGGATCTATGGGGCAGGGATCTGTGGGGCGGGAGCTATGGGGCAGGGGGTGGGGATGTGTGGGGCAGGGTCTATGGGTCTGGGATTTATGGGGTGGGGTCTATGGGGCAGGATCTATGGGGCAGGGATGTGGGGCAGGGTGTGGGGCTGGGATCTATGGGGTGGGGTCTATGGGGCAGGGATCTATGGGGCAGGGATCTATGGGGCGGGATCTATGGGGCAGGGATCTATGGGGCGGGAGCTATGGGGCAGGGGATGTGGGGCAGGGTGTGGGGCTGGGATGTGTGGGGCAGGAGCTATGGGGCGGGATCTATGGGGCTGGGATCTATGGGGATCTATGGGTCAGGATCTATGGGGCAGGGATGTGGGGCAGGGTGTGGGGCTGGGATCTATGGGGTGGGGTCTATGGGGCAGGAGCTATGGGGCTGGGATCTATGGGGCTGGGATGTGTGGGGCAGAGTCTATGGGTCTGGGATCTATGGGGTGGGGTCTATGGGGCGGGAGCTATGGGGCAGGAGCTATGGGGCGGGATCTATGGGGCAGGGATCTGTGGGGCAGGGATCTGTGGGGCAGGAGCTATGGGGCAGGGATCTATGGGGCTGGGATCTATGGGGCAGGATGTGTGGGGCAGGGTGTGGGGCTGGGGGTGTGGTCTGGGATCTATGGAGCGGGAGCTATGGGGCTGGGATCTATGGGGCAGGGGGTGGGATGTGTGGGGCTGGGATCTATGGGGCTGGGATCTATGGGGCAGGGATGTGGGGCGGGTGCTATGGGGCGGGAGCTATGGGGCGGGATCTATGGGGCGGGAGCTATGGGGCAGGGGGTGGGGATGTGTGGGGCTGGGATGTGTGGGGCTGGGATGTGTGGGGCAGGAGCTGTGGGGCTGGGATCTATGGGGTGGGGTCTATGGGGCAGGGTGTGGGGCTGGGATGTGTGGGGCAGGAGCTATGGGGCGGGATCTATGGGGCAGGGTGTGGGGCTGGATCTATGGGCTGGGATCTATGGGGCAGGGGGTGGGGATGTTTGGGGCAGGAGCTATGGGGCTGGGATCTGTGGGGCAGGGATGTGGGGCGGGAGCTATGGGGCAGGGGGTGGGGATGTGTGGGGCTGGGGGTGTGGGGCTGGGATGTGTGGGGCTGGGATCTATGGGGCAGGGTGTGGGGCTGGAATCTATGGGGCAGGGATCTGTGGGGCAAGGTGTGGGGCAGGGTTGTGGGGCTGGGATGTGTGGGGCAGGATCTATGGGGCAGGGATCTATGGGGCAAGGTGTGGGGCAGGGATCTATGGGGATCTATGGGTCAGGATCTGTGGGCAGGGATCTGTGGGGCGGGAGCTATGGGGCAGGGTTGTGGGCAGGGATGTGTGGGGCTGGGATGTGTGAGGCAGGGTGTGGGGGCTGGAATCTATGGGGCAGGGATCTGTGGGGCAGGGTGTGAGGCAGGGTGTGGGGCTGGGATGTGTGGGGCAGGAGCTATGGGGCTGGGATGTGTGGGGCAGGGGGTGGGGATGTTTGGGGCTGGGATCTATGGGGCGGGATCTATGGGGCTGGATGTGTGGGGCAGGAGCTATGGGGCTGGGATCTATGGGGCAGGAGCTATGGGGCTGGGATGTGGGGCAGGATGTGTGGGGCAGGGGGGCGCTATGGGGCTGGGATGTGTGGGGCAGGGGGTGTGGGGCTGGGATTTATGGGGTGGGGTCTATGGGGCAGGAGCTATGGGGCGGGAGCTATGGGGCAGGGATCTGTGGGCAGGGTGTGGGGCTGGGATCTATGGGGTGGGGTCTATGGGGCAGGAGCTATGGGGCAGGGTGTGGGGCTGGGGGGCGCTATGGGGCACGGGGTGTGGGGCAGGGAGCTATGGGGCGGGAGCTATGGGCAGAGGGATGTGTGGGGCAGGGGGGCGCTATGGGGCAGGGATCTATGGGGCAGGGTGTGGGGCTGGGATCTATGGGGTGGGGTCTATGGGGCTAGGAGCTATGGGGCAGGTTGTGGGGCTGGGATCTATGGGGTGGGGTCTATGGGGCAGGGGGATGTGGGGCAGGATGTGTGGGTCGGGATCTATGGGGCAGGGTGTGGGGCTGGGATCTATGGGGTGGGGTCTATGGGGCAGGAGCTATGGGGCAGGGATCTGTGGGGCAGGGGGGATGTGTGGGGCAGGGGGTGGGGCTGGATCTGTGGGGCAGGGATCTATGGGGCAGGGAGCTATGGGGCAGGGATGTGGGGCTGGGATCTGTGGGGCAGGGATCTATGGGGCAGGGAGCTATGGGCAGGGATGTGGGGCGGGTGCTATGGGCGGGAGCTATGGGGCAGGGGGTGTGTGGGGCAGGGGGTGTGGGGCTGGGATCTATGGGGTGGGGTCTGTGGGGCAGGGAGCTATGGGGCAGGGTGTGGGGCAGGAGCTATGGGGCAGGAACTGTGGGGCTGGGATGTGTGGGGTGGGATCTGTGGGGCTGGGATCTATGGGGCAGGAGCTATGGGGCAGGTGGGTGGGGATGTGTGGGGCTGGGATGTGTGGGGCAGGGGGGTGTGGGGGCAGGATGTGGAGTGGGGATGTGGGGCGGGGGGGAGCTATGGGGCAGGATCTATGGGGCTGGGATCTGAGGGTCTGGGATGTGTGGGTCAGGATCTATGGGGCAGGATCTATGGGGCAGGATCTATGGGAATCTATGGGGGCGGGATCTGTTGGGATCTGTGGGTCTGGATCTCTGGGTCTGGGATCTATGGGGCAGGATCTATGGGGCAGGGGATGTGTGGGGCAGGGGATCTATGGGTCAGGATCTATGGGTCTAGGGGCTGAGGGACTGGGATCTATGGGGCAGGATCTATGGGGCTGGGGGATGTGGGTCAGGATCCGTGGGTCTGGGGATCTATGGGGCAGGATCTATGGGGCAGGCTCTATGGGGCAGGGATGTGTGGGGCAGGGATCTATGGGTCAGGATCTATGGGGCAGAATCTATGGGGCAGGATCTATGGGTCTGGGATCTATGGGTCAGGATCTATGGGGCTGGGATCTATGGTTCCGGGATCTCTGGGTCAGGATCTATGGGAATCTATGGGTCTGGGATCTATGGGTCAGGATCTATGGGGCAGAGGATCTATGGGCAGGGGATGTGTGGGTCAGGATCTATGGGGCAGGGGATCTATGGGTCAGGATCTATGGGGCAGGGGATGTGTGGGTCAGGATCTATGGGGCTGGGATCTATGGGGCAGGGGATCTCTGGGGATCCATGGGTCAGGATCTATGGGCAGGATGTGTGGGTCAGGATCTCTGGGTCAGGATCTATGGAATCTATGGGGCAGCATCTATGGGGCGGGAGCTGTGGGGCAGGGTGTGGGCAGGATCTATGGGGCTGGGATCTATGGGGCAGGATGTGTGGGGCAGGGTGTGGGGCTGGGGGTGTGGGTCTGGGATCTATGGGGCGGGAGCTATGGGGCTGGGATCTATGGGGCAGGGGTGGGGATGTGTGGGGCTGGGATCTGTGGGGCAGGGATGTGGGGCAGGGTGTGGGGCTGGGATGTGTGGGGCAGGGGGATGTGGGGCAGGAGGATGTGTGGGCAGGGGGGCGCTATGGGGCTGGGATGTGTGGGCAGGGTCTATGGGTCTGGGATCTATGGGGCAGGGGTGTGGGGCAGGGATCTATGGGACTGGGATGTGGGGCAGGATGTGTGGGGCAGGGGGGCACTATGGGTCAGGATCTATGGGGCAGGGGATGTGTGGGTCTGGATCTATGGGGCAGGATCTATGGGGCAGGATCTATGGGGATCTATGGGGCAGGGGATGTGTGGGGCAGGATCTATGGGTCAGGATCTATGGGGCAGGATCTATGGGGCAGGATCTATGGGGCAGGATGTGTGGGTCAGGATCTATGGGGCTGGGATCTGTGGGTCTGGGATCTGTGGGTCTGGGATCTATGGGGCAGGATCTATGGGGCAGGGGATGTGTGGGTCAGGATCTATGGGGCAGAATCTCTGGTCTGGAATCTATGGGGCAGGATCTATGGGTCAGGATCTATGGGGCAGGATCTATGGGGTGGGATTTGTTGGTATCTATGGGGCTGGGATCTATGGGTCCGGAATCTATGGGGCAGGATCTATGGGCAGGATCTATGGGTCCGGAATCTATGGGGCAGGATCTATGGGGCAGGATCTATGGGCTGGGATCTATGGGTCAGGATCTATGGGTCAGGATCTATGGGAATCTATGGGGCAGCATCTATGGGTCAGGATCTATGGGGCAGGATCTATGGGGCAGGATCTATGGGGTGGGATTTGTTGGTATCTATGGGGCTGGGATCTATGGGTCCGGAATCTATGGGGCAGGATCTATGGGGCAGGATCTATGGGTCCGGAATCTATGGGGCAGGATCTATGGGGCAGGATCTATGGGGCTGGGATCTATGGGTCAGGATCTATGGGTCAGGATCTATGGGAATCTATGGGGCAGCATCTATGGGTCAGGATCTATGGGCAGGATCTATGGGTCAGGATCTATGGGTCCGGGATCTATGGGGCAGGATCTATGGGTCAGGATCTCTGGGTCAGGATCTATGGGGCAGGGGATCTATGGGGCAGGATCTCTGGGTCAGGATCTATGGGGCAGGATCTATGGGTCCGGAATCTATGGGGCAGGATCCATGGGGCAGGATCTATGGGTCAGGATGTGTGGGTCAGGATCTATGGGGCAGGATCTATGGGGTGGGATTTGTTGGTATCTATGGGGCTGGGATCTCTGGGTCTGGGATCTATGGGTCAGAATCTATGGGTCAGGATCTATGGGGCAGGGGATGTGTGGGTCAGGATCTATGGGGCAGGGGATGTGTGGGGCAGGATCTGTGGGGTCAGGATCTATGGGGCAGGGGATGTGTGGGGCAGGATCTGTGGGGTCAGGATCTATGGGTCAGGATCTATGGGGCAGGATCTATGGGTCAGGATCTATGGGGCAGGATCCATGGGGCAGGATCTATGGGGCAGGGGATGTGTGGGTCTGGGATCTCTGGGGCAGGGGATGTGTGGGTCAGGGGATCTATGGGTCAGGATCTATGGGTCTAGGGGCTGAGGGACTGGGATCTATTGGGGCAGGATGTGTGGGTCAGGATCTATGGGGCAGGGGATGTGTGGGGCAGGGGATCTATGGGGCAGAGGATCTATGGGGCAGGATGTGTGGGTCAGTGCCCCCCCCCCCTGCCCCCCCACCCAGCACACCGACCTGACCAAGCGGACGCTGGTTCACGAGGGGCCGCTCACCTGGCGCGTCGCCCGCGACAAGGCCGTGGGTCAGCACCCGGGGACCCCCCCCAAAAAAATGGGACCCCCTCCCCCCAAAAACGGGACCCCCCCCAAAAAAAATGGGACACCCCCTCCAAATAAATGGGACCCCCCAAAAAAAAATGGGACACCCCCCAAAACTTGGGAACCCTCCAAAATTCGGGAACACCCCCCAAAAATGGGGACCCCCCCCCAAATCCTGGGACCCCCCCCCCCGAAAAAAATTTGGGAGCCCCCCCCCAACCCTGGGACCCCCCCACCAAAACTTGGGAACCCCCCCCAAAATTTGGGGACCCTCCTCCTAGACCTGGGACCCCCCCAAAGCCCTGGGAACCCCCCCCAAATCCTGGGAACCCCCCAAAACCAAAACTGGGAACCCCCCAAAAAAAGGGGACCCCAAGGACCCCCCAAAACCCTGGGACCCCCCCAAAAAAAATTGGATGCCCCCAAAACTTGGGAGCCCCCCCCCAACCCTGGGACCCCTCCCCCCAAAAAAAATTTGGGAGCCCCCCCCCAAAAAAAAGGGACCCCCCACAAAACCCTGGGACCCCCCCCCCCCAAAACTTGGGAGCCCCCCCCAAAATCTGGGACCCCCCCCAAAAATGGGGACCCCCCCCCAAATCCTGGGACCACCCCCAAAAAATGGGACCCCCCTCCAAAACCCTGGGACCCCCCCCCCCCGAAAAAAATTTGGGAGCCCCCCCCAAACCCCGGGACCCCCCCCCCAAAACTTGGGAGCCCCCTCCAAAACCCTGGGGAACCCCCCCCCAAAATGGGACCCCCCCCCAAAAAAAAAAGGGACCCCCCCAAAACTCTGGGACCCCCCCAAACCCTGGGACCCCCCCCCCAAATAAATGGGACCCCCCCAAAAAAAATTGGGACCCCCCCCCAAAACCCTGGGACCTCCCCTAAATAAATGGACGCCCCCAAAAATGGACCCCCCCCCAAATCCTGGGACCCCCCCCCAAATAAATGGGACCACCCCCAACCCTGGGACCCCCCTCCAAAAACCCAGGACCCCCCCAATTCCCCCCCTTACCCCCCCAAATCCCACCCAAACCCCCCCAAACCCTCCCAAATTTATTCGTGACCCCCCCAGGACCCCCCCCAAATTAATTTTTGGCCCCCCCAAATTTTTGTGCCCCCCCCAGAGCCTCAAATATGACACCCAGGTCCCTCCTTGCCCCCCTTTAACCCCTTTTAACCCCCCCATATTCTCCCCCAAATCCCCCCCAAACCCCCCCAAAATTTATTCAGGACCCCTCCAGGACCCCCCCAAAATTAATTTGGGCCCCCCCCAATTTTTGTGCCCCCCCCAGAGCCTCAAATTGGAGACATATTGATGCCCATCCACCCCCCCTTTTGACCCCCATATAACCCCATATATCTCCCCTAAAAGACCCCAAATCCCCCCCAAAATTTACCCGTGACCCCCCCAGGCCCCCCCCAAATTAATTTTGGGCCCCCCCAAATTTTTGTGCCCCCCCCAGAGGCCCAGGTTCTGCTGCTGGACGACGTCCTGGTGCCCCTTCACACCCCATATCCCCCCCCCATAACCCCCCATAACCCCCCCCAAATCCCCCCCAAACCCCCCCCAAATTTACCCGTGACCCCCCCCAGGACCCCCCCAAATTAATTTTGGGCCCCCCCAAATTTTTGTGCCCCCCCCCCGAGCCTCAAACGTGACATATTGATGCTCCTACACCCCCCTATCCCCCCCCTTTAGCCCCCCAAATCCCCCCCCAAATCCCCCAAGACCCCCCCCAAATTTACCCCGTGACCCCCCCCAGGACCCCCCCCAAATTAATTTGTGCCCCCCCCCAGACCCAAAATCCCCCCCCAGAGGCTGAAATGTGACATATTGATGCCCCTACACCCCTTTATCTCCCCCCAAATCCCCCCCCAAATCTCCCCCATATCCCCCCCAAACCCCCCAGGACCCCCCCCAAATTTTTTCAGGACCCCCCCAAAAATTAATTTGGGCCCCCCCAAATTTTTGTGCCCCCCCCCAGAGCCTCAAATATGACATCCAGGTCCTCCCTCATCCCCTATAACCCCCTATATCTCCCCCATATCCCCCCCCAAAAAAAACAGGACCCCCCCCCAAATTTATCCGGGACCCCCCCAGGACCCCCCCAAATTAATTTTGGGCCCCCCCAAATTTTTGTGCCCCCCCCAGAGGCCCAGGTTCTGCTGCTGGACGACGTCCTGGTGCTCCTTCACCCCCCTATGACCCCCTTTAACCCCCCCAAATCCCCCCCAAACCCCCCAGGACCCCCCCCCAGAATTTACCCAGGATCCCCCCAAATTAATTTGGGCCCCCCCCAAATTTTTGTGCCCCCCCCCAGACCCAAAATCCCCCCCCCAGAGACTGAAATGTGACATATTGATGCCCCTACACCCCCCTTTGACCCCATATAACCCCCCCCAAATGACCCCAACCCCCCCCCAAATTTTTTCAGGACCCCCCCAAATTAATTTTTGGCCCCCCCAAATTTTTATGCCCCCCCCAGAGCCTCAAATTGGACATATTGACACCCATCCACCCCCCTTTGACCCCATATAACCCCATATATCTCCCCCCAAAATGCCCCAAATCCCCCCCAAATTTATTGAGGACCCCCCCAGGACCCCCCCAAATTAATTTGGGCCCCCCCCAAATTTTCGTGCCCCCCCCAGAGCCTCAAACGTGACATTATGATGCTCCTATGCCCCCCTTTGACCCCCCATTTAAACCCCCATATATCTCCCCCAAAAATGCCCCAAATCCCCCCAAAATTTACTCGTGACCCCCCCGTGACCCCCCCAAAATTAATTTTGGGCCCCCCCCAAATTTTTGTGCCCCCCCCCCCAGAGGCTCAGGTTCTGCTG
>NW_027076145.1:0-7000 GCF_963932015.1 Anas acuta
CCACCCCTGACCCCCAGGATAGACCCTGGGAGAGGGGGCTCCGTCCCCAGCATCACCCCACGGCCACGGCCCCCCCGAGGATGCGGTGCTGTCCCTGAGCAGCCGCTGTGCCCCCGCCTGGGGACAAGGCACAGGACCCCGCTGGGACCCGGGGCCTCAAGGCACTGGTTGGAGAGGGTGAGATTGGAGGAGGAAGGGCACTACCCCCCAAAAATAAAATCAAGGGGGTAGGGACAGACAAAAAGGGAGCAGTTTGCACTTAAAAAACCAAAAAAAAACAAAAAAAATAGTTAAAAATCACAGGTACAGCAATTAGAAAACATTTACAACAGCTCGCGGCGCGAGAGGGTCTCACACCAGGAAGGAGGACGTCTGTTTGAACTCGCCCTGTGGAGAGAAAGGGGGGACGTTACCGGGGGGGGGGACCCCGGGCTGGGAGCAGGGGGCTGTGCCCGGGGGGGGGGCTGCTGAGAGCAGGGGGCTTGGGCAGCACCGCAGCCAGAGGGGTTTGGGGCGAGCACTGCTCCTGTGTGTGGGGAAGAGACACGAGGAGGGCTCTGCCCTGCTCCGGGGGTGCTGTGTGGTGCCACCCCCCCATCCTGAGCGATGGAGCCCCCTCTGGGTGATCGATGGAGCCCCCCAGATCCTCTTTGTCCCTGCAGCTGCCCCCTCCCTGCTTTGCATGCCAAGTGCCCCAGGAGCCGTCTCCCTGGGAACCCTTTTGGTGGCCAGCAAAGCCCTCGGGCGCCGATCCCCGGGGGCTGGAGGCTTCGCCACGGCCAGGGGGGCACCGGGGTCCCTGCCTTCCCCCTTCACCATCAGACCCGTGGCTGGGCACCGTTCAATGTTTTGAGGGCCCCCCCCGGGGGACACAACCCCCCCCCAGGACACGGCCCGGCCCCGTCACGCTCCGGGGCACGGTGCACTCACCTCGCTGCGGTGCGAGGGCTGGCTGTAAATGACCTTCTTGCTGGTGGTGCTGCAGAAAGAGAGAGCATTGAGGGGGGGGCACGCTGCCCACAGCACTGCTCCCCCCCCAAAAACCTGCTGACAACCAGGGCACAATCCCAGCCTCAGCCTGCTCCAGGCAGGGACTGGGAGAGGGGAGGACACGGACTGGGAGCGGCAGCGATCCGGGCTCACTTACTCTTTTCTCTCTGAAATAAAAGAAAGGGGACAGGGATTTTAGGGGGGGGGGGGCAGCAGGGAAAGCGGTGCTGGCACAGGGGGGAGCCAGCCCCGGGGACGGGTGCGTGGTGCAGAACTCACTGCTGAAATAGCCCCGGCTGTAGGCGAACCAGATCCCGAAGGCGATGAGCGCCAGCACCATCAGCAGCACCACCACCGCGGCCACGATGCCGCCCACGTTGACTTCGTCTGGTGAGAGAGGTGGGGGGGCTATCGGGGGGCTGTCAGGGGGCTATCGTGGGGCTGTCAGGGGGCTGTCGGGGGGCTATCAGGGGGCTGTTGGGGGGCTGCTGGATGCCAGCCCGGGGCCATGGCCAGATGACGGGGCACAAACCCTCAGTTCAACACCCAAAAACCCCAGCTTGACACCCAAAAACCCAGCCCGAAGGGTGGGGTCCCCACTTCAGAGGGGCTCGGTGGGGGGCTCGGAGGGGGGGCCCAGGCCAAAGACCCCTGCATCGAAGCTGGGTCTGACTCGCACGAGGACCGGGCAGCCCCGGCCAGCTCCAGCTCCAAGGGCAGCTTCCCCCCCCCCCCCCCCCCCGCCCCCCCCCACCTCCACGGCATCACTCCGAGGACTTGTTTCAACCCATGCTGCCATGAGCAAACAGCAGGGTCATTAACAGTGCAGCTAATTAGCATTGCTTTGAACCCTGCAGGCTGCAGGGTACCGGGCTGACACGCACCCAGGCAGTGTTCCCCGGAACGTGACTCGTGCCAGACGCAGCCCGGAGGAGCCCCCCCCCCGTCCCCGGCCCCCGCCCCAGCTCCTCACTCACTGGCTTCCATGTGCACCGTGTCCGATTTTTGGGGGGACCCCACGTTGTTGGAGGCCTCGCAGTAGTAGTCCCCGGTGTCGAAGCTGGTGACGGGCTCGAAGGTCTGGAGGGGGAGAGGAGAGGAACGGGAGCGTGGCTGTGGGGGCCGGGGGTCCCCGCGCCCCGAGCGCCGGCACTCACCAGCTCCCGGTGGTGGAATCCAGCGTGTAGGAGGAGTTCCTGAAGGTCAGGCTGGTTTTGGGGTCGCTGGGCATCAGCATGGTGTCCCGGTACCAGCGGAAGGTGGGCGGCGGGGAGCCGTCCGTCTCGGTGCAGCGCAGCACGGCCTTGCTGCCGATGGTGGCCGAGCTGGGGACGTGGGCCACCGGCTTGGAGGGGGGCACTGCGGGACGGGGGGAGAGGGAAAGGGGAGCTCGGATCCACCCCGAGCAGGGCACGCAGCCGCTCGCACCTCCCCTGCTCGCCCCGAGCCGGCGTTTCACGGGGAAACACCGAGCGGAGGAGAGCCCCCGGTGTGGGGGGCACCTGGCAGAGCCAGCCCCCGGTGCCCCCAGAACGCAGCGTCCCCTAAAGCCACCACGAGGAGCACGGTGGCCACCCCTGGGCGCAGTGCCCCGGCTGGTAACACACCCCCGGGGTTCAAGGGGGGGGCTCAGAGCTCCTTAAATCTCCCCAACAGGGGAGGGCAGATCCAGTGTCCCCCCCCAGCTGGCTCCCTCCGAGTGGCAGCGGGGACGGGGAGGGGGTGGCAGGGGGGCTCTCCGGGACAGGCAGAGGGGCAGAACGGGGGGTGTGGGGGGCCAGCGGCGCACCTTGGACGATGAGGCTGACTTCGGACTTGGAGATCTGGCTGCTGCCGTCCACCACCTCGCAGATGTACTTCCCGGTGTCCTCCCGCGTCACCGTGCTGAAGCGGATGTTGGTGGACGTGAACTGGACACGGTTCTTGTAGGGCTCTGCGGGGAGAGCAGCGGGGTCGGGGGGCAGCCGACGGAGAGGGAAAAAAAAACCCCCAAGGGGAGGCCTGGAGAGGGGCTGCGGGGGGGGGGCCACGTACCGGTGAGCTCGTTGCCGTAGTACAGCAGCACCAGCGAGGTGCCCTTCTGGAACTTCCACTCGATGCGGGGGTTGCTCATGCTGTATTTGTACGCCGTGCAGGGGATGTCCACCTCTGCGGGGGGGACACGGCGCTGAGCTGGGGGGCCGGCAGCCCCCGGAGCCCCCCCGGAGCAGGGAATCCGCATGGGGAGCACCCCGAGAGCCCGGGGATGCCCCTGGTTGGCAGAAGCCGGGTGCTCAAACCGAGCTGATGGGGGAGACCCCGGTGTCGGGGGGCCGTGGGGGGGCACTCACCGCTGTTCTCAGGCACTTGCTTGGTCTCCGAGGTCACTTGGGCGCCCACCAGGGACCCTGCGGGAGGAAGGGACAGGTCAGGGACACGCGGGAGGCACCAGGAGGAGCCCAGGTCCCGAGGGACGCCGGAGCTGCCGAGCCCTGCCAGAATTTGGGGACCCGTCCCTGTCCCCGTCCCCAGCTGCTGGGGCAGGTGCCGAGGGGCCCACGGCAGTGAGCCCGGCCTCCCTTCCTCCTCCTCCTCCTCCTCCTCCTCGTTAATCAGTTCCCAGCCTCGGTTACCCTTTAACAGCACCTCCCGACCTCGGCCCCGCGGGGTCACCCCGGGACCAGCCGCGGCACACCGCTGTGTCCGGCCGTGTCCCCCCCCCCCAGGCTCCGTGGCCGCCTGGTGACACCGGGGCTGCCGCAGCGAGGTCACCGGGAGCCCTGGGGCAGAGGTGACACCGGGAGGCGCGGGGCAGAGGTGACGGCACCGCATGGTGGCAGCCGGAAAATCCTGCCCTACCTGTGCGGCCTCACCCCCCCCCTGCGGCCCTCCTGGCTTGGTTTCGGAGGAAACCGAGCGGGGGCAGCCCCGGGGGGGTTTCGTAACTCCCTGCCCTCCTGCACACGCGTGTGCACACCCCCACACCCCCCCCCCACACACACACACACCCCTGCCTGGCACGCGTGTGCGCACCGGGTCCAAACATCCAAACACAGCCCCCCCGGCACGGCTCCGGGCTCATCTCCGGGCTCCCCGGTGGTCGCCGCCGCTCACGGAGCCCCCACGGTGGGGGGTGGCCGGTGAACGGCCCCGGTGCGAGGCCCCGGTGGGTCGGGGGCCGTGAGTCACGGCCTGGGAGAGGCCGTGCCGGCCGCCGGCACCGGGAACCGAAACCGCCCGTGCCCGGAGCCGCCTGCACTTTGCTCCCCGAGCCGCTGCCAAGCGAAACCCAGCGGGAGGGGGGCACCGGGGACACCCCCGCCACCAAGGGGGGGGCTCCTGGAGGGCACCGGGACCTCGCCCCTCGGGTTTAGGGACGGTGCCCGGAGCTATGGGTCCGGTGGGGAAGGGGCTGCCTGGAAGCCCCACGGGGGGGGTGACGGGTGGCGGGGGGGGGACCCCGCTCCCGCTGCGTCCCGGCTGTGCAGGAAACACACGGGGGGGGGACGGGAAACCCGGCCCAGGGACAGGAAAAGGCACAGCCACGGGAGGGGGGGGCTATGGGGCCGAGCCGCTCGGAGCCCCCCCTGCTCCATGCCACAGCCTGGTGGGGGGGAACGGGGGCTGCTCCGGTGCGTTTTGGGGGAAAAAACCCCAAAAGACGCCGTCCCGCAGCCCCACGGCGCCGGGAGCCCCGACGGCGCCAGCCCCGCACCGGGAATTGTCCCGGGACAAAGGAGGGGCCGGGGCCGGGGGGGCCACCACCGGTGGGGGGGGGGGAGAGAGGGCCTGGGGGGGGGCTCCGCTTCGGCTTCTGCCACCCCAAAACGGGCACCCAGTAACCGGGGACACTGGGGGTGGCGGGGGGGGGGGTCAGGGCTCTCCCGGTGCTGTCCCCGGCCCCGTCCCCGTGGTGGCCGGCCCGTCCCCGTGGTGGCCGGGGGGGCTTGGGGGGGGGGCCGTCGGGGGCCGTTTCCTTCCCGGCGCCCCGGCCCGGATGTCCCCGGTGCCCTGAGTCACCGCCGGGGTGGGGCCGGTCCCGGTCCCCGTCCCGGGGGTCAGCGGGCGCTGCCCGGCCCCGGCCCCGACCGGGAGCGGCTCCCCCGGACAGTGCCCCCCCGCGCCGCCGCCACCGGGAACGGGGAACGGGGCCCCCGGGAACCCAGCGCTGGTGGCCCCCAGTGGCCCCCCCCCCGGTGGGTCCCGGGGCGGGCGATGGCGGCGAGGGCCGCGAGGGAAGCGCCCAGGGGAGCGCCGGTACCGGCAGTAACGGGGCGGAGGTGCCCCGGTACCGGCGGTGTCCCGGTGCCTCAGGGTGAGCCCCGCCGGGACCTCGCTGCCCCGACACCGCCCCGCTCCCCCCGGGTGGCTGGCGGCGAAGCTCCACGGCCGGTAACCGGGGGGCTGGGGGGGGTGGGCATCGCCCCCGGGGACACCGCCAGGCCCCCCCCCGCCCCGTCCCGGTACCGGCACCGAGCACCGGCGGACGCACGGCCGCCCCCACCCCCACCGGCACCGCCCCGACGGCCCCCGACGGGAAAAGCCGCCTCCACCGGGACCGGGACCGGGACCGGGACCGGGACCGGGACCGGGACCGGGACCGGGGGACCGGGACCGGGACCGGGACCGGGACCGGGACCGGGACCGGGACCGGGACCGGGACCGGGACCGGGACCCCCCCGGCCGCCCCCCGCCCCCCGGGCACTCACCGGCCGCCGCGCACAGCAGCAGGAGGGGGGAGGGGCAGGGCCCGGGGGCAGCCCCGCAGCGCCCGCTCCCGCCATGGCCGCCGCCGCCGCCGCTCTGCGCGCCCCGGGCCAGGTGCGGCCCCGCCCCGCCCAGGTGGGCCCCGCCCCCGGCCGCCGATAGGGCGGGCTCACCCCGCCCCGCGGGGCCGGGCCAATCCGGACAACGCCCTTCTGCCAGGTGCGAGTTGGCCCCGCCCCTCCCGCGGCCCCCATTGGCCGCCCCGCCTGTCTCGTCAAGGAAGGGGCGCGCCCCGCTGCCCGGCCCCGGCTCGCTGGGCGCCGATTGGCTGAGGCGAAGGGGGGCGCGCGAGAGACAGGTGCGCGGGGGGGCGGGGCGTGGCGGCCAATCAGAGGCAGCGCCTGAACTTCTGGCCAATGGGCGCGCTGCGCGCCCCGCCTGGGGGCTGCCGGGAGGGGCCCCGGCCGTTGCCATGGTGACGGGGCCTGCGGCCGCCTCAAGCCCCGGGGGCCTCCCAGTGCTCCCCAGTGACCCCAGTGCCCGCGTATCCCCAGTGCTCCCAGTGCCCCCAGTACAGCCCCTGCTGCCAGCACAGTGTTGTCATGCCGTGATGTCATGGCGCGGGGACATCAGGGCCCAGTGACATGGCACACGGTGACATCACGGTGACATCACGGCCTGGTGACATCACGACACAGCGACATGACACAGTGACATCGTGACACACGGTGACATCACGACACTGGTGTCACAGCACGATGACATCACGGCACTGTGATGTCACGACATGGTGACGACGTGATAGAGGGGCATGATGACATCACAGCTCGCAGTGACATCACGACAGTGACATCACGACACACAGTGACGTCACAGCATGGCACCATCAGTGACCCCAAATCACTGGGGAGGGTCCCCATGGGGCTGGGGGGGGACAGGAGAGGGGTGGGGACACACGGGGAGGGGGGGAAAAAGGTTTGGGGGGGGTCATGGTGGGCCATGAGGGGGGGACACAGTGGGAGCGGTGGGGCACATGAGGGGGACATGGGGGGCTTGGGGGGGGGTACAATAGGGTCAAAGGGGCAGCACAGAGCTGGGGGGGGCACAGTGGGGGGGCTGGGGAGGACCGGGGGGGTCCCTTGGGTGCTGTGGGGGGGAGCAGGGGAATAAAGGTGAGGGCCTGGAAAAACAAATCACTATTTTTATTTATTTTCGCTTTTTTAAATTCAGAGAGTTTTTAAAAAAAAGTCTGGGCCTGCCGGGCCGGACCAGCTGCAGCAGGCGGGGGTGGGGGGGGGAGGGGGGGGGCAGGAGGAGGAACAGG
>NW_027076146.1:0-16633 GCF_963932015.1 Anas acuta
AGGCGGGGCTGCGCCTCCCAGTGCCTCCCAGTAACCTCCCAGTGCCCCCCCAGTCCCTCCCAGTGCCCCTCCCAGTGCCTCCCAGTCCCTCCCAGTACCCCCAGTCCCTCCCAGTGCCTCCCAGTAACCCCCCAGTGCCCCCATTTCCCCAGGACGGTGATGAAGTCTGGCCCCGAGATCGTCAAGGCGGGGCTGCACCTCCCAGTGCCTCCCAGTAACCTCCCAGTGCCCCCAGTCCCTCCCAGTGCCCCCCAGTCCCTCCCAGTGCCTCCCAGTAACCTCCCAGTGCCCCCATTTCCCCAGGACGGTGATGAAGTCCGGCCCCGAGATCGTCAAGGCGGGGCTGCGCCTCCCAGTGCCTCCCAGTAACCTCCAGTGCCCCCCCAGTCCCTCCCAGTGCCTCCCAGTAACCTCCAGTGCCCCCATTTCCCCAGGACGGTGATGAAGTCGGGCCCCGAGATCGTCAAGGCGGGGCTGCGCTCCTTCTTCGAGAGCGCGTCGGAGGACATCGAGAAGACGGTGGAGAACCTGCGGCTGGGGAAGGTGACGCAGAGCCGCACGCAGGTGAAGGGGGTGGCGCAGAACATCAGCTACACCACGCTGGCCCTGCTGCCCGTCCTCACCTCCCTCTTCGAGCACCTGGCCCAGCACCAGTTCGGGGACGACGTCATCCGTGAGTGGGGGGGGGCTGATTTTGGGGAGGGGGTCACGGTAGGGGGTCGGGGACAAGGGGGTGTAGTGGAGGGTTGGGGGTAAGGGGAGGGGGTTGGGGATGGGGGAGGTCTTTGGGGACAGGGGACACTTTGGGATGGGGGAAGCATTTTGGGGACGGGGGGGCACTTTGGGGATGGGGGGACACATCAGGGTCACTGGGAGATCTTTGGGGACAAGGGGAGCATTTTGGGGACACTGGGACTCATTGGGCATGAGGGGAGGCATTTTGGGGACAAGGAGAGCACTTTTGGGACAAGGGGGTGCATTGGGGACAGGGGGAGCATTTTGGGGTGGGGGACACGTTGGGGATGGGGGGACACATCAGGGACACTGGGAGATCTTGGGTCAAAGGGAGCATTTTGGGGACACGGGGGCTCATTGGGGACAAGGGGGACACTTTGGGGACAGGGGAAGCACTTTGGAGATGAGAGGGCACACTGGAGGTGGGGGAGCATTTTGGGGACAAGGAGAGCACTTTGGGACAAGGGGGTGCATTGGGGACAGGGGGAGCATTCTGGGGACAAGGGGGACACTTTGGGGACCAGGGGAGCACTTTGGGGATGGGGGGGACACACCAGGCACACTGGGAGCTCTTTGGGGTCAGGGGGCTGCAGGGACCAAGGGGTGCTTTTGGGGACGAGGGGGCGCGTTGGGGATGGACAACGGGGGGGGGCGGGGGGTGACAGGGGCCACCAGGTTGGGGACCCCCCCTAATGTCCCCCCCCCGCAGTGGACGACGTGCAGGTGTCCTGCTACCGCATCCTCTGCAGCATCTACTCGCTGGGCACCACAGGAACCCCTACGTGGAGAGGTGAGGGGGGGGGGGGCCCGGCTGTGGGGGGGCGTAGGGTGCCCCTGGTGGCTTTGGGGTGGTCTTGGGGTACCCATGATGGCCATGGGGTGCCTGTGGGGGCTTTGGGGTGGCTGTGGGATGCCATGGTGGTCTTTGGGGTGCCAAGGGGAAGCTTTGGGGTGCCGGTGGCAGCTTTGGGGGTGCCGGTGGTGACTTTGGGGTGCCGGGGGGGGTTTTGGGGTGCCGGGGGGCTTCGTGGTGCCCCTGTGTGAGCGCCCCGGTGCCCGCAGGCAGCGCCCGGCGCTGGGGGAGTGTTTGGCCCGCCTGGCCGCAGCCATGCCCGTGGCCTTCCTGGAGCCGCAGCTCAACGAGTTCAACCCTGCTCCGTCTACAGCACCAAGTCCCCCGCGAGCGGGCCAGTGAGTGGGGCAGGGCCCCCCCCCAAAAAAAAAACCCACCCCATTCTGGGGCAGCCCCGAGACCCCTCTGCTCGCCCCCGGGTTTGGGGACCCCCCAGCTCCAGAAGTTTTGGGGCTCCCCCAACGCCCCCATTTGCCCCCTGTCTCCAATCCCCCAACGCTGTGACCCCCCCATCGCCCCCTTTCCCCCTTTACCCCCAATCCTTCTACATTGGGTATCCCCAGAGCCCCATTTGCACCCCTATCCCCAATATCACCCAATATCACCCCAGTATCACCCCCATATCACCCTAATATCAGAGCCCCTATCTCCAATCCCCCAACCCCATGACCCCCAATGCCCCCATTTGCCCCCCTATCCCCCATATCACCCCCACATCACCCCCATATCACCCCAATATCACCCCAATATCACCCAATATCAGAGCCCCATCTCCAATCCCCCAACCCCATAACCCCCAACGCCCCCATTTTCCCCCCGATCCCCAATATCACCCCCATATCACCCCAATATCAGGGCCCCCCAACCCCATGCCCCCCAACCCCACGCCCCCCACCCCCCCGTACCCCCCCTCACCCCCCCATATCCCTCAGTCCTGGGCCTGCCGGGCCGCGTGGAGGAGATGTGCCCGGACATCCCGGACCTGGAGCGGCTGATGCGGGACATCGGGGGGCTGGCGGAGTCGGGGGCGCGCTACACGGAGATGCCGCACGTCATCGAGGTGACGCTGCCCATGCTCTGCAATTACCTCCCCCGCTGGTGGGAGCGCGGCCCCGACACCCGCCCCCGCGGCCCCTGGGCCACCGCCGTCACCGCCCAGCACCTCAACGCCCTCCTGGGCAACATCCTGCGCATCGTGGTCAACAACCTGGCATCGACGAGGCCTCCTGGATGAAGCGCCTGGCGGGTGGGCGGGGGGGCTGGGGGGCTGGGGGGGCTGGGGGTGGGGGGTGGGCAGGGGGATCAGGGGTCCTGCGGGGGGGCTGGTGGCTGGGGGTGGCTCCTGGGTGGTCCCAAGAGGGTCCTGGTGGTGGCCACAGTTGGCTCCAGAAGGGCGCTGGTGACCCCAAGAGCACCCTGGTGACCCAGGTGGCCCCAAGAGGGTCCTGGTGACCCCAAGTGCACCCTGGTGACCCTAAGAGGGTGGTGGTGACCCCAAAAGGGTCCTGGTGACCCCAAGAGCACCCTGGTGACCCCAGGTGGCCCCAAGAGGATGGTGGTGACCCCAAGAGGATGGTGGTGACCCAAGAGCATCCCGGTGACCCCAAGAGGGTCCTGGTGACCCAAGTGCACCCTGGTGACCCTAAGAGGATGGTGGTGACCCCAAAGGGTCCTGGTGACCCCAAAAGTGTCTTGATGACCCCAAGAGCACCCTGGTGGCCCCAGGTGGCCCCAAGACGATGGTGGTGACCCCAAGAGGATGGTGGTGACCCCAAGATCATCCCGGTGACCCCAAGAGGGTCCTGGTGACCCCAAGTGCACCCTGGTGACCCTAAGAGGATGGTGGTGACCCCAAAAGGGTCCTGGTGACCCCAAAAGTGTCTTGACGACCCAAGAGCACCCTGGTGGCCCCAGGTGGCCCCAAGACGATGGTGGTGACCCCAAGAGCATCCCGGTGACCCCAATAACACCCTGGTGGCCATGGGAGGCTCCTGGGACACTACCATTGCCCCGGGGCAGTCCCAAGGGTGGGCACCACATCCCAAATCCCAAATCCCAAATCCCAAATCCCCAATCCCGCCCCGCCCCGCAGTGTTCGCCCAGCCCATCGTCAGCAAGGCGAAGCCGGAGCTGCTGCGCTCGCATTTCATCCCCACCATGGAGAAGCTGAAGAAGCGCGCGGGGAAGGTGGTGGCCGAGGAGGAGCAGCTGCGCATGGAGGCCAAGGCCGAGGCCGAGGACTCGGAGCTGCTGATCCGCGACGAGTTCTCCGTGCTCTGCCGCGACCTCTACGCCCTCTACCCCTGCTCATCCGCTACGTGGACAACAGCCGGTGCGCAGCGGGGATGGTTTTGGGGCCGGGGGGTGTTTTTGGGGGGCTGGGGGTGGTATTTTGGGGCTGGGGGTGGGTTTTTGGGGATGGGGAGTGGGTTTTTGGGGATGGGGAGTGGGTTTTTTGGGGATGGGGGGGTGTTTTTTTGGAGTGGGAGTGTTTTATTTGGGGCTGGGGGGGGGTTATTGGGGCTGTGGGGTGGTTTTTGGGGCTGAGAGGTGTTTTATTGGGGCTGGGGGGTGGGTTTTGGGGGCTGGGCATGTTTTTTGGGGGCTGGGGAGTGTTTTTTTGGGGCTCGAGGGTGGGTTTTGGGGCTAGGGGTGTTTCTTTGGGGCTGAGGGGTGTTTTTTTGGGTCTGGGGGTGTTTTTTGGGGGCTGGGGGTGTTTTTTTGGGGTTGGGGGGTGGTTTTCTGGGGCTGCAGGGTGGTTTTTTGGGGCTGGGAGTGTTTTTTTTGGAGCTAGGGGGTGTTTTTTTGGAGCTGGGGGGTGGGTTTTTGGGTCTGGGGGTGTTTGTTTTTGGGGGGGGGTCCTCATGGGGATGTCGCCGTCCCCTGACGTGGCCGCGGTGCCCCCCCAGGGCCAAGTGGCTGACGGAGCCCAACTCGGACGCGGAGGAGCTGTTCCGGATGGTCGGGGAGGTTTTCATCTACTGGTCCAAGTCCCACGTGAGCTGGGGGCACTGGGGGCACTGGGACAGGAGGATGTGGGAACACTGGGGGCACTGGGACGTTATGGGGACATTATGGGGACGCTGGGATATGGAGACACTGGGGACACAGGGACATTATGGGTTCACTGGGGACACTGGGACATTATGGGGCACTGGGGACACTGGATATGGGGACACTGGGACATGGGGACATGGGGACGTGGGGACAGGGGGGGCTCAGCCTCGTTCCCCCCCCCAGAACTTCAAGCGGGAGGAGCAGAATTTCGTGGTGCAGAACGAGATCAACAACATGTCCTTCCTGACGGCCGACAGCAAGAGCAAGATGGCCAAGGTGGGGGCGTCCCTGCCAGGCCCCCCCCAGAGACCCCAAATCCCCCTGTCCTGCCCCACAGGGCTCTGCATCCCCCCCGCCCCACCCGGTGTCCCCAAACCTCCCCAAATCCACCTGGTGTCCCCAAACCCCCCCGGTGTCCCCAAACCCAGGTATCTCCATCCCTCCCAACCCCTCCCAGTGCCCCCAGACCCACCCGGTACCCCCAAACCCCCCCAGTGTCCCCAAACCCAAGTATCTCCATCCCTCCCAACTCCTTCCAGTGCCTCCAGATCCTCCCAGTGTCCCCAGACCCACCCAGTGCCCCCATACCCAGGTATCTCCCTCCCTCCCAACCCCCCCCCAGTGCCCCCAAACCTCCCCCAACCCCACTCGCTGCCCCCCAACCCTCCCCTTTCTCACGGGTCCCCACCCCTCCTCTTCCCCCCAGCCCCCCAGCCCCCTCCTGCCCCTCCCCGGAGCCCCCCAACCAAGGGTCCCCATCCCGTCCTGACCCCCCCGTGCCCCCCCTGGGCCGTGGTGGCGGGGGGCTAACGCTGTCTCTTCTCTCCTGCCCTTGGCTGCGGGCGCTGGCACCTAGTCCGGAGACGGCCAGGTTAGCGGGGCCGCACCGGGCGGGGGGGGGGCCGCCGCGGATAGGACCCTCAGGAACCCCCCCCGGGTCCTGCTCCGTGGACCCCTGGGGCTGCTGGAGCTGTGGCAGGGGGGGTCCCGATGTCCCCACGGCTCAGGGGTCCTGGCGCTGGTGCCCCCCATCTTTACGGCACGGGGTCTCTCCCCCCCTTGGTGTCCCCATTGCTGTGGTCCTGTGGTGAGGGGCTCCTGGCCTTGATAATGGGGTCCCCATGGCCTCAATAATGGGGTCCCCATGGCCTCAGTGATGACCCCGTGGCCTTGTTGGGGTCCCCATGACCTTGACCATGACCCCAAGACCTCAATAATGGGATTCCCACGGCCTCCATGATGACCCCATGACCTTGATGGGGTCCCTGTGGCCTTGATGGTGTCCCCATGACCTTGACCATGACCCCATGGCCTCAATAATGGGATTCCCATGGCCTCAATGGTGACCCCATGACCTTGATGGTGTCCCCATGACCTTGACCATGACCCCATGGCCTCGATGAGCTCCCCATGACCCTGACACCGCCGCCCCCTTGGCCTTGCCGATGCCCCCACCCCACGGCCGGGCTCGGTGGCTCTGACGCCCCCATCCCCGTGGCCAGGGGGGCGGCTCGGAGCAGGAGCGGACGAAGAAGAAGCGCCGGGGCGACCGCTACTCCATCCACACCCTCGCTCATCGTGGCCACCCTGAAGAAGATGCTGCCCATCGGCCTCAACATGTGCTCGCCCACCGACCAGGAGCTCATCGCCCTGGCCAAGGGCCGCTACGCGCTGGTGGGTGGCCGGGGGGGGGCTGCAGGGTGCGGGGGGCACCCCCAGGGGGGGGACACGCGGCCCCTGAGGTGTCCCCGTGTCCCTGTCCCCCCCCAATGCAGAAGGACACGGACGAGGAGGTGCGCGAGTTCCTCAACAACAACCTGCACCTGCAGGGCAAGGTGAGGGGGGGCTCCGTGGTGCCCCCACCGTGTCCCCATTGTGTCCCCGTTGTGTCCCCACTGTGTCCCCTTCGTGTTCCTATTAACTCCCCATTGTGTCCCCATTGTGTCCCCATCACATCCCCATCACGTCCCCTTTGTGTCCCCTTCATGTCCCCACCGTGTCCCCACCATGTCCCCGTCATGTCCCCTTCATGTTCCTATTATCTCCCCATGTCCCTCCATGTCCCCATGGTCCCCTGCACGTCCCCATGGCCACCTCCATGTCCCCATGGTCCCCATGTCCCCATGGTCCCCCCAATATCCCAATGGCCACCTCCATGTCCCCATGTCCCTCCACGTCCCCATGGTCCCAATGTCCCCATGGTCCCCTCCATGTCCCCATGTCCCCACGGTCCCCCCCATGTCCCCATGGCCACCTCCATTCCCCCATGTCCCTCTACGTCCCCATGCCCCCAATGTCCCCACATCCCCATGGTCCCCACGCCCCGTGTCCCCCCACGTCCCCGTCACCCCCTCCACGTCCCCACGGTGCCCTCACCCACTCACCGTGCCCCCCCCCCTGCCGTGTCCCCGTGTCCCCAGTGCGAGAACTCCTCGTCCATAGCGCTGGCAGCTGGCCCTGTACCGCGCCATGGCCGGCAAGGCCGAGGACTCCGACAGCCCCGAGAAGATCGTGCGCAGGGTGCAGGAGGTGTCGGCCGTGCTCTACCACCTCGAGCAGGTCGGGGGGGGCCTGGGGGCTGGGGAGGGGGCCCTGAGGGGCTCCTGGGGGTCCCCAAGGTGCTCCTGGGGGTCCCCGAGGTGCTCCTGGGGGTCCCCGACGTGCTCCTGGGGGTCCCCGAAGTGCTCCTGGGGGTCCCTGAGGGGCTCCTGGGGGTCCTGAGGGGCTCCTGGGGGGTCTCCAGATGTCCCTGGGGGTCCCCGAGGTGCTCCTGGGGGTCCCTGAGGGGCTCCTGGGGGTCCTCAGGGTGCTGCTGGGGTGTCCTGGGGGGCTCTGGGGGCCTCCTGGGGGTCCTCAGGGTGCTCTTGGGGGTCTCCAAATGTCCCTGGGGTTCCCTGGGGGTGTTCTGGGGGTCCTGGGGGAGCTCTGGGGGTCCCTGGAGTGCTCTGGGGGTCTCCAAATGTCCCTGGGTTCCCTGAGGTTGCTCTGGGGATCCCTGGGTGTCCCTGGGGAGCTCTGGGGGTCCCTGGGGTGCTCTGGGGGTCCCTGGGGTGCTCCTGGGGGTCCCGGGGGTGCTCTGGGGGTCCCTGGGGTCCCCGGGGGCAGCGCGGTGACGCCCCCCGCCCGCAGACGGAGCACCCCTACAAGTCCAAGAAGGCCGTGTGGCACAAGCTGCTCTCCAAGCAGCGCCGGCGCGCCGTGGTGGCCTGCTTCCGCATGACACCGCTCTACAACCTGCCCAGGTGGGACTGGGGGCAACTGGGGGAAACTGGGAGCAACTGGGAGCAACCAGGAGCCTGCTGGGGGCAGCTGGGAGCAACTGGGAGCAGCCCAGAGCCTCCTGGGGGCAACTGGGAGCCTGCTGGGGGAAACTGGGAGCATCCTGGGAGCAACTAGGGGCAACTGGGGGCAACTGGGGGCAACTGGGAGCCTGCTGGGGGCAACTGGGAGCCTGCTGGGGGGCAATGGGGCAAGTCCTACAGCCTTCTGGAGGCAACTGGGGATAACCGGGGGGCTACTGGGGGTAACTGGGGAGCCTCCGGAGGCAACCGGGCACCTACTGGGGGTAACTGGGGGTAACTGGGAGCAACTGGTTCCCGCAGGCACCGTGCCTGCAACATGTTCCTGGAGGCCTACAAGCTGTCGTGGCTGGTGACCGAGGAGCACCCCTTCGAGGACCGCATGATCGACGACCTCTCGGTGGGCGCAGGGGGGTCTGGGGGGGGGTCAGAGGCTCGGGACCCCCCCCCGCTGACCCCAACCCCCCCCCTCGTGTCCCTGGGGTAGAAATCGGGGGAGGAAGAGGAGGAGGAGGAGGAGGAGAAGGACGCGAAGCCGGACCCCCTGCACCAGCTCATCCTGCACTTCAGCCGCACGGCGCTGACCGAGAAGAGGTTGGGGGGGGGTCCCCTAAATTTTTTTTTTGGGGGGGGGTCCCCAAATTTGGGGAGGAGCAGCCCCTAAGCCCCCCCCATCTCCCCTGCGCCCCCCCGCAGCAAGTTGGAGAAGGATCACTTGTACATGGCATACGCTGGCATCATGGCCAAGGTGGGTCCGTTAATTAATTAATTAATTAACTAATTAATTAATTAATTTGGGGGGGTGTCAGGGTTTACCCCCCCCCCCCCCCCGTGACCCTTTCCAGAGCTGCCACATCGAGGAAGGGGGTGAGGAAGAGGAGAAGAAGGAGGACGAGAAGGAAGAGGAGGAAGCTGAGGATTCGTTCGAGGTGGGTGGGGGGCGACCCCCCCCAGGACCCCCTCCCCCAGGTCCTGCAGCCCCCCCATGACCCCCCCCCCCAAAAAAATATCCCCCCCCCCAGGAGAAGGAGATGGAGAAGCAGAAGCTGCTGTACCAGCAAGCCCGGCTGCACACGCGCGGCGCCGCCGAGATGGTGCTGCAGATGATCAGCGCCTGCAAAGGTGGGGGGGGGACCCCAAAATGGGGGGGCGCTGGGGGCACCCCGAAATGTGGGGAGGGTCCTGGGGGGTCTTGAAATGGGAGGGGGTCCTGGGGTGCCACAAAATGTGGAGAGGGTCCTGGGGGGTCCCAAAATGGGAAGGGGTCCTGGGGGCACCCCGAAAATGGGGCAGGGTCCTGGGGGCACCCCAAAATGGGGGGGGCCTGGGGGGACCCCAAAATGTGGGGGGGTCCTGGGGAGACACAAAAATAGAGGAGGGGGTCCTGGGGTGTCCCAAAAATGGGGGTATTGGGGGCATCCCAAAAATGGGGGGGTCCTGGGGGCACCCCAAAAATGTGGGGGGGCTCCTGGGGTGCCCCAAAACTTGGGGGGGGTCCTGGGGTGCGCTGATATCTGGGAGGGCCTTGGGGCACCCTAATATTTGGGGGGGTCCTGGGACACCCCAATATTTTGGGGGGTCCCGGGGCTCCCCAACACTTCGGGGGGGTCCTGGGGCTCCCCGAATTTTTTTGGGGGGCCCCGGGGGGGGGTCACTGAGCCCCCATTGGTGCCTGCAGGGGAGCGGGGGGAGATGGTGTCGTCCACCCTCAAGCTCGGCATCTCCATCCTCAACGGGGGCAACGCCGACGTGCAGCAGGTCGGGGGGCCGGGGGGGGTCGTGGGGGGGCCGGGGGGGGGGCTGGGGGTGTCCGTGTGTCCGTCCGGGTGCCCACCTGTCCCTGTCCCCCCCCCAGAAAATGCTGGACTACCTGAAGGAGAAGCGCGAGGTCGGCTTCTTCCAGAGCGTCCAGGCACTGATGCAGACCTGCAGGTGAGGGGGGGGGCAGGCTGGGACCCCCCCCAAATATTGGGACCCCCCCCTAACCATTATGAGCCCCCCTAAACATCAAGGACCCCCTCCCCAACCACTGGGACCCCCCCAACCTCTGGGACCCCCTCATGGCCATTGGGACCCCCCCCAACCATCAGAACCCCCCCCAACCACTGGGACCCCCCCCAACCATCAGGACCCCCCCATGCCCATCAGGACCCCCCCCAACCACCAGTAACCCCCCCCACCAGGACCCCCATGGGATTCCCTTCCCCCCCCCCTCCCCAATGAACCCTTTTTGGGGGGTCAGACTCAGCCTGGGGGGGGTGCAAGGGGGACTCTGGTGAGGGGGGGTGGGGCTCTTGGTGACCCCCCCCCCAATTTGTGTCCCCCCCCCCCCCCAAAGCGTCCTGGACCTGAACGCGTTCGAGCGGCAGAACAAGGCGGAGGGGCTGGGCATGGTGACGGAGGAGGGGACGAGTGAGTGGGGGGGCCCTGCCCCAGGGACCCCCCCGGGGAGCGGGATTTTGTTTTTGGGGGGGGAGGGGGGGCTGCCATCAAGGGGGGGGGGTCCCCGTTCTGCTCCCCCCGTCCCATCCCCCACAGACCTTGCTATTAATTGTGGCTCTCATCCTCTAATGCCCCCCCCGAACCCAAATAACCCCCTCCAAAAAATCCTAATCCCCCCCAAAATGCAAATAACCCACTCCAAAATCCCCAATACCCCCCCCAAACCCTAATACCCCCCACCCTAATATCCCCCCCCAAACCCTAATACCCCCCCAATACTCCCCCAAACCCTAACACCCCCCCAGACCCTAATTACTCCCTAAACCCCAATACCCCCCCAAACCCTAATTATCCCCCCAGACCCTATTTCCCCCCCCAAACCCCAATACCCCCCCAGACCCTAATACTCCCCCAAACCCTAATATTCCCCCCCAGACCCTAATTCCCCCTCCCAAACCCTAATACGCCCCCCAGCCCTAATTCCCTCTGGGTCCTGGTAGCCCTTACAGGGTGTCCCACCTACCCCTGACCCTAATTCCCCCCCAGCCCCTATTTGGGGCTACCTGCACCCCAAATCCCCCCCCCATTTCCCGAAGCCTCCCCGGACCCCCCCCGCTCACCTCCTCTCTCCCCTTCTCTCCCCGTCCCGGCTCCCGGCGGCAGTCATCAGCCGTGAGAACGGTAAATACCCGACCCCATAGGGGCTGTAGGGCCGGGGGGGGGTTATAGGGTCTGTAGGGCTGGGGGGCTGTATTGGGGTCTGTAGGGCCAGGGGCTTGTATTGGGGTCTGTAGGGCTGGGGGGATGTTATAGGGTCTGTAGGGCCTGGGAGGCTTATAATGGGGTCTGTAGGGCTGGGGGTGCTGTATTGGGGTCTGTAGGGCCGGGGGGCGGTGTTATAGGGTCTGTAGGGTCAGGGGGGGTTTATAGGGTCTGTAGGGCCGGGGGGCTGTAATGGGGTCTGTAGGGTCAGGGGTTGTAGGGTCTGTAGGGCCAGGGGCTTATAATGGGGTCTGTAGGGCTGGGGGTTGTAGGGTCTTTAGGGTTGGGGGGGCTGTATTGGGGTCTGTAGGGCTGGGGGGGCTGTATTGGGGTCTGTAGGGCTATGAGGATTTGTTGTGGGGTCTGTAGGGCCAGGGGGCTGATCGCAGAGCCTGTAGGGCCGCGGGGTGTTATTGTGGGGTCTCCGGGCCGCAGGGTGTTGTTATGGGGTCTGTAACAACCGGGGGGCTCCTGTAGGGCCGGGGGGCTGCGGGGTGACCTTGTAGGGTCAGCAGGGCCCCGGCTGCTGTTGTAGGGTCTGTAGGGCAGGGGGCGTCCCTGTAGGGCCGGGGGGGCTCTGGTGTCCCCGCAGCATGCCTCACCCCGCTTGTCCCCGACCCCCAGCCCCGCTGGCTGCCCCCTCCCCACGCTAACCCCACTGCCACCCCGGCGTGTCCCCGAGTCACCCTGGGGTGTCCCCATGTCACCCTGGGGTGTCCTTGTGTCATTGTGGGGTGTCCCCGTGTCCCCCTGGGGTGTCCCCGAGTCACCCTTGGGTGTCCCTGTGTCATTGTGGGGTGTCCCCATGTCACCCTTGGGTGTCCCCACATGACCCTGGGGTGTCCCCAAGTCACTGTGGGGTGTCCCTGTGTCACCCCAGGGTGCCCATGTGTCTCCCTGGGGTGTCCCCACGTCACCCTTGGGTGTCCCTGTGTCACCCCGGGGTGCCACCCTGCCACCCGCTGCATGGGGGCCGCCGCCACCCCCCTGTCCCCGTGCCCCCCACCCCGGGGTGTCCCCGCGGCGCCCCCTGACCCCGTCCCCGCGCCCCCCCAGGGGAGAAGGTGATGGCAGACGACGAGTTCACGCAGGACCTCTTCCGCCTGCTGCAGCTGCTCTGCGAAGGGCACAACAACGGTACGGGGTGGGGGGACAGGGGGGGACAGGGGGACACGGGGGGGATGTGGGGGGGCCGCTCTGACCCCGCTGCCCCCCCCCCCCAGACTTCCAGAACTACCTGCGCACGCAGACGGGCAACACGACCACCATCAACATCATCATCTGCACCGTGGACTACCTGCTGCGCCTGCAGGTGCCCGGCCACAAATGGCCCCAAATGGCCCCAAAAATCCCCAAATGGCCCCAAATGTCCCCAACCTTGTGCTCCAGTCCCCAGTCTCGTGCCCCAATGTCCCTGTGCCACCAACTGTCCCCATGACCCCAACCTCGTGCTGCTGGGGGTCCCCATTCCCATATCCCCATCCCCATGTCCCTGTCCCCGTGTCCCCATCCCTGTCCCCATGTCCCCGTCCCCATGTCCCCATCCCCATGTCCCCGTCCCCGCCCCGCTGACGGCCCCGCCGTTGGCAGGAGTCCATCAGCGACTTCTACTGGTACTACTCGGGGAAGGACGTCATCGACGAGCAGGGGAAGAGGAATTTCTCCAAGGCCATGGCCGTGGCCAAGCAGGTCTTCAACAGCCTCACCGAGTACATCCAGGTGAGACCGCGCCCCGTGGCCCCGTGACCCTGGGGTCCCCATGTCCCCAGGGTCCTGAGGTCCCTGCATCTCCCTGGGGGTCCCCGGGGGTCCTGGTGTCCAAGGGGTCCCGATGTCCCTGGGGGCCCCCAAGTGCCCCAATGTCCCCAAGTGACCCCAAGTGCCCCCAGTGACCCCAGTGTCCCCAGGTGACCCCAAGGAATTCCAATGTCCCTGGGTGCCCCCAAGTGCCCCCAGTATCCCCCCCAGGTGCCCCCAAGTGCCCTGATGTCCCCAAGCGCCCCCAATGTCCCCCCCAAGTGCCCCCCCAAGGTGTCCCCAAGTGTCCCCAAATGCCCCAACACCCCCTGCTCCCAGGGACCCCAATGCCCCCAAGCACCCCCGGTGCCCCCATGCCCTGGCGAGCCCCAAATGTGCCACCATCCCGGGGGGTCCCCGGGGTCCCCTGGCCCTCGCTGCCAGCCCCCCCTGCTTCCCCCCCAGGGTCCGTGCACGGGGAACCAGCAGAGCCTGGCCCACAGCCGCCTGTGGGACGCCGTCGTCGGCTTCCTCCACGTCTTCGCCCACATGATGAAGAAGCTGGCGCAGGTGGGCACTGGGAGGCCACTGGGAGCACTGGGACGAGCCCCCCCCCGCCCCGTACTAACCCTCTGGCCCCGTACTAACCCTCCCCCCCCTCCCCAATTTGGGGTCTGCTCCTGACCGACCTTTCCGCCCCCACTGCTGCCAGATGGGGCCGGCACCGGGACCACGAAACGGCGTAAGCACCCCCCCCCGCATCCCCCCCCAGCTCTGCATGGCCTCACTAACCCCCCCCCCAGCACGGCACGACCCCCCCATACCCCCCCCCCATGCCCCCCCCCACCTTCCCACCCCCCTCATTTCCCCTGCGCACTGCAAGGATCGGTCCCGGAGCTGGTAAGGGGGAGGTGGGGGGGGACAGGGCTGTGCTGGGGGGGGGACACACAATGCTTTGGGGGTCACGCTCTGTGCCCCCCCCTGCAGGATTCCAGCCAAATTGGGCTGCTGAAGGAGCTGCTGGACCTGCAGAAGGACATGGTGGTGATGCTGCTGTCCCTGCTGGAAGGTGGGGGGGGTCCCTGCACCCTGGGGGGGGTCCCCACTCCCTGAGGGGGGCCCTGGGGGTCTTCTGCTGGGACCTGGTGGGGGATCCCTGGGGGTCTTCTACTGAGACCTGGTGGGGGTCCCTGGGGGTTCCTGCTTCATGGGGGGTCTCTGGGGGTCCTCGCTCCCTGGGGGGGTCCCTGGGGGTCTTCTGCTGGGACCTGGTGGGGGGTCCCTGGGGGTCCCTGCTGCCTGAGGGAGGGTCCCTGGGGGTCCCTGCTGCCTGAGGGGGGGTCCCTGGGGTTCCCACTCCTGAGGCTCTCCTGGGACCTGGTGGAGGCTCCCTGGGGGCCCTCCGGGACCTGACAGCGGGTCCCCCTTCGTGCCCCCCCCCATAATTAATGCCTCCCCCCGATGTCCCCACAGGGAACGTGGTGAACGGCACAATCGCGCGGCAGATGGTGGACATGCTGGTGGAGTCGTCCAGCAACGTCACCATGATCCTCAAGTTCTTCGACATGTTCCTCAAGCTGCGCGACATCGTGGCCTCCGACGCCTTCCGCGACTACGTCTCGGACCCGCGCGGGCTCATCTCCAAGAAGGATTTCCAGAAGGCCATGGACAGCCAGAAGCAGTACGAGCCGGCCGAGGTGCAGTTCCTGCTGTCCTGCTCCGAGGCGGACGAGAACGAGATGATCGACGTCGAGGCCTTCGCCGGCCGCTTCCAGGAGCCGGCGCGCGACATCGGCTTCAACGTGGCCGTGCTGCTCACCAACCTGGCCGAGCACGTGCCCCACGACCAGCGGCTCCGCACCTTCCTGGAGCAGGCGGCCAGCATCCTGGAGTATTTCCGCCCCTTCCTGGGCCGCATCGAGATCATGGGGGCGGCGCGGCGCATCGAGCGCCTCTACTTCGAGATCAGCGCCGCCAACAAGGCGCAGTGGGAGATGCCGCAGGTCAAGGAGTCCAAGCGCCAGTTCATCTTCGACGTGGTCAACGAGGGCGGCGAGGCCGAGAAGATGGAGCTCTTCGTCAGCTTCTGCGAGGACACCATCTTCGAGATGCAGATCGCCTCGCGCCTCTCCGAGGAGGAGCCGGCGCGCGACGGCGAGGAGGGCGAGGAGCCGGAGGACGAGGACGAGCCCCCCCCGGCCGCCGGCACCGCCGCGCCCCCGCCGCCCTCCGAGCCCTCCTCGGCCTTCGGGGAGCTGCTGGCGGGGGCCGGGGGGCTGCGGCGCCTGCTGGGGACCCCCCACTCGTGGCGGCGGCGGCTGCGGCGGCTGCGCAAGAAGCCCGGGCGCGAGCTGGCGTGGGCGGCGGGGGCGGCGGCGGGCCGGGCGGTGCTGGGGGGGCTGCTGGGGGGCTGGGGGGTGCTGGGGGCCGTGGGGCGCTTGGCTTGGGTCTCCCTCTTCGGGGGGGGGCTGGTGGAAGGCGCCCAGAAGCTGGCGCTGGCCGAGCTGCTGGCCAGCATGCCCGACCCCACGCAGGACGCCGTGGGGGGCGGCGAGGCCGGGGGGGTGGGCGCAGGGGGGGAGGGCGGTGGCGAGGAGGAAGCCCCCCCGCCCGCCCAGCTCCTGCCGCAGCCCCCCGAGGAAGAGGAGGAGGAGGAAGAGGCGGCGGTGGCGGCGGTGGCCGTGGTGCCGGCGGCTTTCGGGGGGCGCAAGGAGGTCGGGCACTACCGGCTGGCCGCCCCCGACGCCCCCGGGGGGCTGGGGGACATTGGGGAGCCCCCTTCTGCCGAGCCCCCCACCCCCGAGGGCACCCCCATCCTCAGGAGGAAGATCAGGGTAGGCAGCTGGGGGGGTCTGGGATCCTATGGGGGGGTCTGGGGGTCCTATGGGGGTGCTGGGGTCCCTATGGGGGGTGCTGGGGGTCCTATTGGGGGCTCTGGGGTCCCTATGGGGGGAGTCTGGGGGTCCTATGGGGGTGCTGGGGGTCTTACAGGGGGGTTCTGGGGTCCCTACTGAGGGTTCTGGGGTCCCTATGGAGGGTCTGGGGGTGCTATGGGGGGCTCTGGGGTCCGTATGGGGGGCAGAATCCATGAGGTCCCTCCAGTGGGGGGGTCCCAATGGGGTGTGTGGGGGGTGGGACCCCTGAATTCCCTCCCAGCAGCAGGGTGTGTGTGTGGGGGGGGTCTTTGGGGAAGGGGGGGGCTGCTGAGCCCCTTTTGTGCTGCAGGAGGATGGGGAGGAGGTGGTGGAGGAAGAGCCCCAGAAGGAGGAGGAGGCAGCGGCCGAGACTGAGAAGGCTGAGTGAGTGGGGGGGGGTCCTGGGGGGGGGGGGGGGCAGCACTGCTGGGGGGGGGTCTCCATGACCCCATAGGAGGGTGGGCTACAGGGCAGGGTCCTGGCTGTGCTTCCCCCCCTGACGTCCTGTTTTCTCCCCAGCACTGAGAATGGGGAGAAGGCTGCGGCCGAGGGGGCCGAGGGGGGGCCGGAGGCTGCGCCCCCCCCGAGAGGCGACGGAAATCGACCCCCCGGGAGCGCAAGGAGCCCCCGGCCGAGGGGGGGCTGGAGTTCTGGGCAGAGCTGGAGGTGCAGAGGGTCAAGTTCCTGGTAAGGCTCGGGGAAAGGGGGGGTGGACGGGCCCCTGGAGCTTGGGGGGGGGTGGTGGTGGTGGTTGGGGTCTCACCGTGCCCCCCCCTCGCTGTGCACAGAACTACTTGTCGCGGAATTTCTACAACCTGCGCTTCCTGGCGCTC
>NW_027076147.1:0-1000 GCF_963932015.1 Anas acuta
GAAAGTTTATAGTTGCAACATGTGCATCCTTTGTTTCATAGACATTCATACTGAAGAAAATGTTTTGGAAGAAGTAGGAAAAGTTAAAAAAAAAAAATCTTAGTTGAGAAAATAGAGGATTAATAGAGATTGATAAAACATTTTCTCAATGCACTATCAATGCACTATGATAGTGCATAAAACATTTTTTTCATAGTCTACTGTTGTAATAATAATTTTCTAGCATATTTTGGGGCAGAATCTAATGGAAATGTACTCAGTATAGACATTTTTTTTTCTCTATCTGGGCTTTACAAATTTTAACTTTTTACTTTCTATCTTCTAATAGTGTTATTTAATACTAGGTTAATCTTTGCATATTATTTCATAAACTGTTTATTTATTCCACAGCTCTACTGCCACTCCCTCCTCACTCATTAACCTCCCAAAACCTCAGAACTCCCCCCCCCTTTCCCCCCCTTCCCCCCCCCCACCGGGTATTTTTTATTCTATTTATTTTCAGAATCTGAGATCAGTGTCTGTTATCCTTTGTGGTTTCAGCAGTCTTACAGTCCTCCATCTCTTCCCAGCAGCAACTGAGTGGATTGGATAAAATGTATATGATCTAGTTCTAAGGCTATCTCATTATTATTATTATTATTATTATTATTATTATTATTATTATTATTATTATTATTATTATTATTATTAATTATATATGATAACCAACAATAATTCTTGCAAACAAAGCACCCCAATTGTAACTATCAAAAGTTCCTGCAACTAAATTTATTTTCTTAGTTGCTGTGAGAAACTATCAGAAACATTCTTCTTACCAAGAACACACAATATGACTTCAAAAATCATACAATATGTTCTGAATGTGATGTTCATCACATTAACCTAGAGGTAATGTGTCAGTATTAATATGTATGATTAGATCTTGCAGAGCATGAAGAGAAGTAAACTGTTTTCAAGCTTTGTGAATAATCTCTATGTTTGAAGGTTTTAGCAAGACATT
>NW_027076148.1:0-2000 GCF_963932015.1 Anas acuta
AACCAACACAGTGGGAAGTTTTCCTGCAGTGGATGGGGGGTGCCAAGAGCTGGCAGAGCAGAGGTGGGCTGGGTGCATTCTGCTGGCGTTGTACCAAGCTGCAAATGTCCCCTTCTCCTCCTGAGAACCTAAGCATATCCCTAGGCACTAACCACTCCACTCCCACCTGTGTTGCCAGAAGTCATACTGCTGAGATGGTTTCTCTCCTTCTATTCTTTTCTGCACTTTGCACCAATAGCTCAACTCAAACAAGAAGAGATTAGACCTGAACAGCCTCAGGTGCAATCTAGGTAAACCTGGAAAAGAAGTTAGGGATATTGAATCAAAGAGAGATAAACAAGTCAGACCTAGATCAACATAAAAACATGAATATTTTTTCCTTGTGAGAAGCAGAAGTCTCAGTTTGCTGCTGGCTGAGCAATTTGGCAGCTCCAAATCTCTTCAGTTCTCTCTCGAAGAACAAAAACCCTGCAAAGATTTTTCCATTTCTCCGTGCTCTGCTGAATGCCACAAAGATTAACAAGTAATATTAGCTCTGCTGAAGTACCTTCATCTGCTCATGGAAAATAGAGGACGTCTAAGCAGCCAAAACTTTGAGCAAGAAAAAAGAAGTCAAACCCAAACTATGTCTGTTTGGAAGCAATACCCCTTTGGAGAAGGGAAGGATTGATATCTGCTAAAGTGCTAACAGCTGGGTTTTATATGCAGTACTACATAAATTTTCTGTAGGAGGAACACTGGATGCAACAATGGTGAATGATTTATCTGAAGCAGCAGGTGTATCCCAAACGGCATTTCAAGCTGTTTTGTGCACGTGTGTGGTGAGGGAGGAGAGCTTCAAGTGGTAGATCACGGCCACCTATGCAGTGGGATGTAGGCTGTGCTCTGAGCCAACTGGGCTGTTCAGCCAGCCTATCTGGAGTATATCTACCAGCTCCTGCATCAAAATAGCTCGTGTCGTAGTTGGTGGACGTGCTTTTCTCCTGACTGGGAGAAAGCAAACTATTAAAATCACCATTGTAAAGCAGGAACCTGAAACTCACATTTTTAAAGGCTGCTCTTACCTACTTGAAGCCCATTCCTTACTCGTTTGAGAAGGAATTAAAAGGATGGTCCCTTCCAACCTTAAATTTCAAGCTTGGTTTTACAAGGTCTCTGCCCCTTTCTCTGTCTCCCTCAATGTTTGTGTGGTTCCCCCTCTCTCCTGAAGAAATAAACAAGCCTGGAGGACATCTTACTTCACCAGAAGTTGAAAAAATAGCCCTCGTGCTATAGTTATCCTCTTTGGGAGAGCCATGGCATCCTTCCAGGCACAAAGCCAATCACTTAATTGATGATAGGGTCAATGGACTGACCAACCCCTTTAGGGACCATGAGCTGGAAGGCTCAGCTGGCACATGAGAACCTTCATGGCAGAGCCCAGGAGTAGGCTGCAGCTGGGAAATACTACGAGGAATTATTTTCTACCGGTGACATCTCCAGTCAGAACACAACCAGGCCAATCCATTGCCTTTTTCCCACACCATGACCTTCCAGTCTAGAGTGAATCCAATGATTTCCATGAGATGCTGGAAAGGAACCATGATGCTGAAAACACACAAGATACCAGTCTTATGAATAGACAGGAGGGAGCCGTGACTGAGCAGGAGAGATGTTATAGTCCAGATGCAAACCCAGCCCTTCCTCATGGCTTGGTCCCGCCTGGGAGTAGAGCATTGCAGATGCACTGAGAGTGCAGCTGGTAGATTTTATCAGCACTGATATCTGCAGAGAAAGTGCTGAAGGAACCTGAGATGGCACCAAGAAACATTTAGCTCACCTGGGAAGTTAAATCTCTGAACACGTGGGTCCTGCAAGCAATACAGTGCTGAGCTGAGATCACGAGAAAGGAGAAAGCATGCAGAGGAGCTAAGTGAATAAACGACCAGGGTGAGTCTGCTGGAACAAGAAATGCTTTTTAGCGAACATGAGCTTCTCCAAAATGTCAAGTATCATTTATT